>NC_091934.1:3980168-4218218 GCF_041260155.1 Ptychodera flava | reverse complement strand
TCTAAGTGTTGATAACAATGGGTTTGGGTCAAACCATGGTGGTGAAAGTACATCAAACAATCTACACTGTATCACTGTGTAATTTGAGATAGCAGTACTCATTGACAAAACTAGTTCAAATTGTTATAGTCTTCACATCGTTGAATGCATTGAAGATTGACTGTTTTCAAATGAGATTCTTTGTGGCCCTACACTGCACTGTGATAACTACTGTACAATCAACAAGAATTTCTGACCAAAAATTTAAATTTTAAATTCTTTGTCTATATTTTCCCATGCATAATTTTACAATATCAAGGATTAGCACAGGTTTGGACATACCAACTGGTTTTGATGTTTCTGGATAATTCTAGAGGATCAGGCCTATAGGTGTAGGTAGATGAAAGTGTACAATATTATCTGCCTGTAAGTTTGGATTTTACTTACCTTTCTATCTGTCGTAGACATGGCACACTTAGCATATATTCTAATTGAAAGATAATGGCATACAGTGGAACATCTAACAGTTCTAACTTGACCTTGTTCTTCAGTAACAATGCTGTACTAAGGCTCTCTCTGTCAACAAGGATGAGTGGATAAATATTTTCACTTTTCGTTAACTTTACTAAAAGCCAATAGTTGCCTCAACTTTCAGCCATCCAGTATGTATTGTTACACAAGTCAGCGACTGATAAACTCAGCTGCCACTCCACTCTGTTCACCACTCCACTCTTTTGCAAAATTTAAGTCCAGTTGGAGTTTGATTTCAAAATCAATCCTACAGTAACACCCAAGTCAAAACCATAGACCGCAGGACATTTTGAAACAGAGTAGCTTTCTATTTCTGAAAGATTACCAATCCCTAACAGAATCTGTAATTTTGATGCCCTTGAATGAGAAGGTAACCTTAAAGGTACACTGTCACCTGTTCCAATTTTGTCACAGTTACCATGGAAGAGAAAATCTAACCAATCACAGATTTTAAGCGGGTGGCCGCTTTTTCAAAACAGCGTACTCACATGGGCATTTTGAATACCAAGGAACGCCCCTTTGACCATAAATGATCTGAGATGAGCGACACGATTGTGTGCTTACACTTGACATACATGTATTTCATGTCTGAAATGGTCAAGCTATGGAACAAACAACTTTATGTTTGACTCATCTAACAATTCTTATCCTTAACATCTGTAACAGGTTTTTCAATACATGAATATGGACTCTGTTGTCCAGAAAAACTTTATAATTAGAATAATATGCAGTTGTACAAAACCTGTATTACATTGCTATGCAGCACATTATTGAAGGACACTTTTTCTCAACGTTTTGTAGTTACAGTGTTACAGATGTATTTACACAGTTGCATTAAACCTTTAAACCAAAAGACAAACTACCTTATTGAACTTTCTATCCAATCATAGTGCATGAGGTCTCAAAACTTACTTGAGTTGAATGAAGTGAGTGCTCTGAATGACAAAATATCACAATTTCTTTCAGTGAATTTCCAAATCATTTAAGCTTGTTTTTGTCAGCTGTTTATCACTAAATGTGTAAAATTTGATGAAAAAGCCAAACTGAAGAAGCACTCAGGGTAGAGAACAACACAATATATTGGACTGCATTTATCATAATATTCTAATGTATCCTTAATGAGACAATTCTGATAAATGTTCCCATAAATGTAAAACACTGTCAACTTACTTGGATCCTGCAGAAGCTGGTCTGCCTTTACTTCGTCTCATACTACCACGTCCACCTTTACTGACTGCATCTGATGTCAGTAAGTATGTCTGTGGTGGCTGTACATAGTCCCAGCCATTGTGTATGCCAACTTGAAGACGTCTTTCTGTCACTTGAACCACACCAGTGTCTGATTGGATGTCATCCTATTATGTGACAACAGAGTATACACATTAAATCATACAAATACTTCTATCACAGGAACACACTGTGATCATTTGAACCAGGGAGATTTCTTTCATTAAAAAGAGATTTCTACAGTGCATCTACTTACACTTACAGAAATGTCATTTTGTTCCTCTTTGAGAACACTATAGTGATGATTGTGATGGTAACTGTATGTTTGTTACAACATCTGGCATTACCTGGTCAACACTGACCACTGCTGACAAGTCACTTTCATGACTGTGTTTATCACTGCAATCAGTGATTGCATCCTTAACATGTAACTTTCATGTTTTTGATCAGAAAAAGGGTGGACAAAACAAAGGAATATTTGCAGAAGATTTCTCATATATTTACTTTGCACAATACATATTCAAAATGAATTGTGTGCTGATTTTGGAATCAGTCCTACTGAATTGTAATTAGTTTCCAGTATACCCTTTTATTAAGATTTAAAACTGCTTGTACATTTGTATAACTCTTGGCAAAACAAGGGAATACTGGGTCTAAGCTAAGTCCTACATTGTTTTTTCTTCGGTCAGATTTTTTTTCTTTCTCTTGGCTTACTTTGTTTTGTTTGGTTTTTTTTTGCTTTTTTTTGAAGCCAATAAACAACATTAAAGAAAAAGCCATATCACATGTACCACATGTACCGTATTTTCTTTCATAATGATGAACATTAGATCCATTATCTCTAGGTGTACTAAACTTTTACCAAAAGCATAGTTTTTCAGGCTGAAGGCTAAAATTAACTAGAAAGCATTTGCAAGCAAAAGCGAAGTTCCAGAGACCAGAGCAGCGGAAGAAACAAGACAATGTGTGACAAAGATAGCTGCAGAATGAAAGAGTGCTTTAGATTTTAATATTCAGGGCTAATAGTAGTAAACACCTAGCCCTGCGTACGATGCTGTGTGTTCCGCTAAAGCTAATCGCCCCGCTCACCACAGAGCGGGGTGATTAGCTGTAGCGGAACACACAGCGCAGGGCTGAGTAAACACCATAATACAACTAAAAGCAAGGCAGTCCGGGGAATTACAGTACACAGATTACAAATGCCTACATGTACGGTGAAAACGCAACAGATACATATGGGGCGACGACGCACGGAAATGTTTATCAGACGACATTCTCGCGAGCCAGAGCATTTTCGCTCAGCTGACCTACGCAAAAATCAATCGCTTGACGGGTAGTGCTGAGTTGTTGCCGTAAAGAGGCGTGTGATTTACGACAATGATCAGACGAGAGGAAACATCGGACCTAGGCCGTTGAAATTGAGCCACATGCATTTTCATTTAATTAAAAGCACAGATTAAAACAATTTTCATTGCTATGTCGCTGTTTTCACAAGATACTGACCGTTTGATCTTGAAAGTTGAGTTGCTTTTACGTGCAGCCAACGCATGCCGGTGCGTGACAGACAGTACGTTCACATGAATGCCTAGCTCTGCATGGCAGGGCTGTCGGGCAGTTTCTCTCCGCCAAAACAGCCGATTTTGAGTCCAAATTTTGCATTGATCATCGTTTTCGAGCACACCCACCTCGCCTAGGTACACGATTGCTCAGCCGCGCTTGTAAACTTAGGGAAAGGCTAATTTTCTCTCTGTGTGCGAGCGAAGCGATCGATACGCGGCCATTGTTAATGTCATTCAACCCATGAGCATTCGGGCGAAACAGTATAGCGCCACGTACGGCGAGTATTTAGAGAAAAATAAAATCAAAAGCAACAAAAAACAAAGCGAAAGAGAGCTAGAATTATTAATAACTGAACGCAATATGATAGTTGAGCAATGTCAAATAAAAAATAAATAAATAAACAAACAAGAAATGCCCGTAAAACCCGTCCGAGCTGAGCGATGACGTCATAAGCGTGTCGCAATGCATTCTGGGTAATTGAGGTAAATTTGTGTATAGCATGTTCTATGGTAGTAAAACCGGAAATAGAGAAAGAAAGAAAGAAAGAAAGAAAGAAAGATAGAAAGAAAGAAAGAAAGAAAGAAAGAAAGAAAGAAGGAAAGTGAGCAAAACTAACAGTTCCAGAGCTGGTCTCTGGAACTAACTAGATGTAAATAATACCACTTACCCTCGCCAGTCTGTCTGCATTGAGAAGTTTGCACACTTCATCTTCAAACTTCTCAACAGTTGGGTAGAGAAAAATCTGAAGCTTGTCTAAAACACAGGCTATCTTGTTGGTTACAGGTCGGGGTCGACGTAGGTTATCTCCACCTGGTTGTCAAGGTAATGGAAGTAACACATTAGAAAGTCTGATTCTCATTGCTCAGAGTAAAATCCTTCCTTTGTGTGCCCTATTATCGAGTCTTAAGATATTCACCGTGTCACAAAGCAAATGCACGACTGCAAACTGCACACCATTGATAACTTTCTTGAGAAAGAAATATTTAACACAATATGGTTTGCTGATTTAACGTGAGCCTATAATTCATTAATATACAATGTCTTGTAGATCATTTAATTGGTATTTAATCAATGACCATCACAGTTGAACACTTGTGACTGTCATGTGACCATCATGTGACAAGCAGTTGCATTAGTTAATTATGTAACAAACCTTCTTGTTCAGCTAAACCCGGAATGACTTCACTGGGTCCACAAATGATATTCTCAGGAAGAATGTGCATGATTTTTTGCATTAGTTTATGTGTTCTTATGGTGTAACATATGGTACACTCTGCTATCAGTGTGATTTTCTCATTCTCTGAAAGAAAAAGTACAAATATTTATGTTAGTATCACACAATGTATTCAGAACATTTTATACAGAAATACCAAATGGATGTCAGTTATGTTACAAGTTCTGTTGAAAGACTATGCATTGTTAAATGGGATAGCTGTTCAGGCTGACTTACACTTGAATTATTCAATTTAATCCTTGTCCTGTCTAAGACATGTGGACGTTTCCCAATCAAAGTCATTTCTTTCTCATGGCAGTATGGGACAGCATATAGAAATAAAATCTGAAACTGTAAACTTGTAAATTCTATTGCAAAGAGGACCATCGGAGACAAACAAAAGTCAGTGTGATTTCACAGTTGTAAGTCACTGCTTCTAGCGTGTCACAAGCTCTCCCTCTATAATAGCGCCCTCACTGGCAACAAAGCTAGTCCTTGTTACTGTTGAGCAGTGCCCTCAAGTAACTCTGCACTCCTTTGCCATTTGGTTTGATAGAATTCCACAGAGTCACCAGTATACATGTGTATGTGTATCTTTACATGTATAACTATTCATCAGATACACAGTATTTCCTCTGAGTTTTAAGATATCCTAGCTATCTGACTTGAAAGATGAAAATTTATTTGCCAAACAAAAACTTCCATTTAATATACTTGTCATTTACTTTGTACAGTAATGTCCTGTAGAGATCAGCCTACCAATCTGATGGTCATTTTACTACTGTCTTTAATTTCTCATTCATTTTTGCCATTTCTCACATTAAAAATGAAGTTAACACTACTGATACTTCTCAGGTTGAATTAAAATGCTTCCATGATAAAGAATACAATCAAAAAGTCATTCATATTTGAGCATTCCTTGTATTTTAAGTGGTTATGGAGCCATACACACATGTACATCCTAACTTTGAATACATTCAACAACATTTTCATTTTCAGCTGTGTATAAAAACCAGTGATGGTACATCAGCATTATCATGGAATTTGCCTAATCTAGGGGCAGTTCACCTCATCAAACTGGATTATTAGTCACCTGTTGTGTTTTGGCACCGGAAACACTTTCCAATCCAATCGTGTTTACCATATACCTGTATGTGTATCTGTAATCTGTATCTACATCAATATATTAGAATGTGTGCATGTCTTTGGTATGATATTTGCAATGGACACAATACATGGTTTTACTTGTTTCTTCTCTAAGGCTTTTTCTTGAAATAAATATGCAATAGTTGCTTTCTACATAATAAGTGCCTGTGTGTGGGTGAATGTATATCTGTATTTTGAAAATGCTGCTTACTTTCAATATCATCGTCCAGATAGAGTAAAGCCCTTGGAGATCCATGGTAGACGTCAATTCTCTTGACTGGCTCCGGTGTTGTTGATGATAGATCACCTAAATTAGCTGAATATAACACAGAAATTGAAAAAATGGAAGGGCAATGAACACGTGAACGGAAAATTTGTAAAATCCTTCATGTTTTTTTGTTGTTTTTGATGTACCATGCTAATTGTTTTCAGTTACTCTAGCTCATGATAACAGCCACTGGAAGCTTATTGGTGGTGTAAAGTAAATCATGAATTATTTATATTGATTTGATATTTTCATGTGAACATACCCTACAAAGGTATGATGGCACTCAATTTAATCCAAGTGAAGATCTCATTGTTAAATTAAATGATTTAAATCAAAGAGAGGATGTCTCCAAAATTACAACTTACAGTGAAATTAAATGAAAATGCAAATTAATGCTTTTGTAGTCTCCTGGATTTGAAACTAAATTACTTGTAATGATGTCATTATACAGAGAGGTTTTGCCTTTACAAAGTGGCATATGATAGTCTTTCAATTAAGAGATACATGCATTATTCTTGCTGGGCTTTGCACATACAAAATGTCTGATTCAAATGTCAAAAGTTTGTCTGAAAAAACACGTGACAAATTTACTCTACCTGAAATATATCATTGCCATCAAATATTAATGTGTATTGATGCATGCACAGTCACAGTGGACCAGAAACACTGGTCATATGTAAGGCATACATGTATTATCACATATTCTCAGGAGAGTACGTCAAAAATTTATACATTATAGAATTACCAATGTTTTCAGAGTGATATTAAGCGATGGTTTTCACAAAGGCCCTGAGCTGAGAGGAACCAATAACTGCAGAAATTAATTTTGATGTTATGTCTATATTCCTTCTTTATCTGTTATTCATAAAAAATGCTAACAAAATAGCGCCTCTTTATCTGTTATTCATAAAAAATGCTAACAAAATAGCGACGGACCAACTGCTTTCCAGTTTGTGGTAGTTAAAGATATTTTTGCGTAATTTACAGTGCAAAATAACCTAAAACCGTTAAAACACGATATGTGGTCTTGAAAGGCTGTTTGAATGTAGTGATCAGCTGATGAAACTGATCATAGTTTACAGCTTTCACTGACGCTATTGCAAGAAAATTTGCATGAGTTATTGCTGATTGACAATTTGATATTAGCTACAGACCCAAACCCTACCAAACCAAATCCCAGATTATTTCATACTAATGATCATCATGATTTCACATGCTCACACAGCATCCTAACCCAAAAGTCCCTGACATGTTAAGACTGGGGTACACAATTTGCCACATGCTAATCTGGTATTTACCAGTAGCCTGAAATGCTGAGACCTACCATTTTAGTCCTATTGCTATGCTAAGTTGCTCTTTAATTATAAACTGTAATACGTAGCACACTGGTATTTGCCGATGGCATTACGACCAGTTTTAAGTGAATATATGTTCAGTGCAATTTTTAACATCAAGTAGGTGAACTTGATCTAGCCATCACTTTTTCACTTTCTACTATACTTCTTTCATGAAGTGTCTAAATTTTATGTTTAAAAAAACAGACATTTGGTTTGGCTAACCTCACAGGCATGATGATGCAGTGTTTCCCCTGGTTCCAAAATCTTGTAGCAAATTTGGCTAGAAGCCCTAAAAAATTATTCGCCAAACCATAGACTCTCGAGAAAAACGGCCAAACCAGATATTCAATTAGCCAAGCCGATACCACTGATCACAAATGACGTCATTTCTTTCTCATTAATATGCAAAAATAAATATTTGTCTGTATTTTCCGTAAGAATGACGGAAATAAACCCTGTTAGTGCTACTATGGATACTAAAAGTAACACCAATTTATGGTTCAGATTACAAGGTGCCAACATCAGCCACGCATACAACATAAAATTTGTCCGAATTTCAAGCGACACTTGTCCAAAGTTAGGCGTATGCAACTATATTCAGTAACATAAACCTGAAATCGCTATCGCGTATCGTGCGATACCGTACTGTGTACATATCGCTACAGACAACGGCACGAAACCTGGTTCAGCATACTAGTTTTTTCAAACGAATCAGATATCCATTCTCGTAGCAGTTCGAAAGTAAAATACTCTCAGACTTGAGAAATATGTGCATTTTTTTAGACTTCCAATACATTTGCTTTACGCTTGAAGTTTAGCAAGCGAAGCTCGGACAGCGCACAGCGTATCAATGGCGCTTGGGTCAGGGGTCATCATCAAAGACGTCAGTGTGTATTCACGGCAAGCTTGCCATGGATTGCGGAAATCACGGATCATAAATCCAAATGTTCACGTCTATTAGTAAACAGAACCGTAAAATATCAAATATATACCCTTTTGATATGGAGAAACATCTTTTTGTTTCACTGACGATCAAGTTAAATGCTCAAATATCGCGACAAGACTTTGCGTATTTATTTGCACGATGTGAACGCGGAACTTGGCCCACTCGGCGGACGAGCGAGCGCTTCTCTGAGAGTCTGCACCACGGTCCGTTATACACTGAAAATTGTCGCGAATTTATATTTAAGGAAGCCAATTCACACAAGTTTCTAATGCCAGTAAAGGTATTTTCTTGTTGGCAGCAATACACCACGAACATTTTCGCTATTCAGGAGTGCCTTACTCGCTCTACGTTCTAAAAAATGCCATACGTATGCTTTTGACCATGCATGCCGCTACCTTCCTTTCCAAATTCACGGTCGACTTTCCTACATTGATCATAATTTTTCTTTCCATTTCATAGCTTTACTTGCGCTTAGAATGTGTGTTGTAGGGGTTGTTCCCCCCATATTGGTGGAGCAGCCAAAGTCAAAAAGGAAGTTTGCCGTTTTTGCTCAGTTTCACCGTCACTACGATCCTTCAATTCAGTGTCGATGACATCATGATGGCTGTCACTCACTGCACGGAGTTATCTGTAGGCACACATTGCGCGTAGTCAAACCCAAAACTTTGCAACATTTTAGTCAACTAGTTATGATATACATACTATTGATTTGTGAGTTATTTCGTTAAAATTTTATTCATACTCAGTTCTGTATGTGTTACAAATAGGATCTCCTGACGCATAAGGTCAGGGATGCACAGAGATAAAGCATTACGTCTCAAGTTGAATGCAGGACAGCGCGCGGACAGACAAAGTGATGACGTCATAGTGCAATTTTCGATTCGCAAGTTTGGCTAACTTTTGCCAAAATCTTCTCGCCAAACGCTACTTTTTTCTCGCATTTGCGATTTGGCGAGCGGGCAGCGGAAACACTGTGATGGAAGGATACAGTTGCTACGCAATTTTAATAACATGATGCTACATTTTTCTCCAAATTGTCTGCCACACAACTTGCACTCAGATCATGTCTGAGGTCAAATCTAGACCTGATTCTTTTATGATACATATACCTATGGTACTCTATGTCCTACGCCAAAACAACAGTATTGTCTTGACCACAATTCCAACGGAAGTTGAACTAGGACAGTTTTTCCCTTTGACGTTTGATGCAATTATACTTTAATTGACTGCAGTGGGTCACCAATTCCTTCACTTTTATCATTGAAGTCCATTAAAGCTTGACTTACACTCAAGTTTCAATAAGAAAGATACAGGCATTAATGTTGATACGTGATATGTATCATCCACATTCTATGGACAAAGATTCATTGTCAATGCATGTGTACTGGTAGGCTGATCATAATTGGATATTTTATCCCTCCTTTGAACTGAACTGAACTACGAGTAATTGTATACTTGTATATCCGCATGCGAGTACACAACTACAAACACGCATTTAGCAACAAAATAAAACCAAATATCTTACTTGTTTTGAATGGCCTGATGATTCCCCAGCCACATGATATTCTCTGGATTTTGTTTTTCTTTGTAGTGATGACTCCAACTATCTCAACCACTGCTATGATGTTATTGTCATTTAGAGATGTGTGGAAGTAGATGGGCTGTGGACAGATGAAAGTGCATTCTTACTTGTTCATCAAATCAGAAGATGAGTTACATAAAATGAAAGAACAGTACCTCTATATATCAAGTTTGTAAGGGAGTCTTTTATTGGTTGTTTTAAACAATAATGAGATATAACTAGAAAACAAGTTGCAGTTCATCATACTATGTAATTAAAATGAACTGCATTATCATGCAGATAGTCAAAAAGTTTAAAAGCAGATAGTCAAAAAGTTTAAAAGAGAGCAGAAAATTTCATGATGTAATATACAATTGTGACAGTATAAAAGTATGCAATTCATATTTTTTTAAATTTCATAAAAGTTTATTTTTATATTTGTGATGTATCATATTGTGCCGCAAATATACGGTAGTATATAGTAAAAAGCAATGTTGTGTTACAATAATGGCTGTGCAGTACTTGTACTTTAATGCCTAGTCATCCAGTGAATACAGGATTAGGCATGTACATGTATGATGTAGTATTTCTCTCAACTTTCAGTTTCATGGATATAGAAGGTGCTACATGAAGGCAATCTAACTTACTCAATTGTATTATTCATGAATCACATAAATGTACCGTATTTCATGAAATGTACCATATTTCATATAATCACTGAAATGTGCCATATTTCATAATTACTGAAATGTACCATATTTCATATAATCACTGAAATGTGCCATATTTCATAATTACTGAAATGTGCCATATTTCATAACATTACTTAGATGTACCATATTTCATATACTGTAATCACTGAAATGTACCATATTTCATATAATCACTGAAATGTGCCATATTTCATATAATCACTGAAATGTACCATATTTCATATAATCACTGAAATGTACCATATTTCATATAATCACTGAAATGTACCATATTTCATATAATCACTGAAATGTACCATATTTCATATAATCACTGAAATGTACCATATTTCATATAATCACTGAAATGTACCATATTTCATATAATCACTGAAATCTACCATATTTCATAACGTTACTTAAATGTACATATTTCATGTACTGTAATCACTGAAATTGCCATATTTCATATAATCACTGAAATGTACCATATTTCATATAATCACTGAAATGTACCATATTTCATATAATCACTGAAATCTACCATATTTTATATAATCACTGAAATCTACCATATTTCATATAATATAATCACTGAAACCTACCATATTTTATATAACACTGAAATCTACCATATTTCTCTGTCAGGGTATTCAAATGTAGCAGTGAAATGATAAACTATCATGCTTGACTGGAAACCTTCCACATTGTACTTTCACAGAAATTTTATCCGCACATTGTCAGTTCAGTTCTTAGAACTTACCACATTATACTGTAATCTAGCATTCTGAGTTGATGAAGTCTTGATAGGTTTTGCAGGCCCCACCCATGTTCTTCCAAAAAACTTCTTATACGTAAGATCAAAGAGTGTAACTCGCAGCTCATATTCTGTGCGTTTTCCAGTCCTTTCCTGTTAAATTAATAACAGGAATTTATTTTTCAGGTGATAGAATAATAATGTAGGTTTCATGAAACATCAAGCAAACTAGAAAAGAAGTCAATATTTTATTAAAGGGAAGATAACATTTATCTTGTTTTTTTTCTTATACCATGCAAGAACATCCACCACTCTTTTTTTGTATTGTCATATGTTAAGGATGGAATACATTCAATACTCTCTTATTGTGAACACAATCTACACAATCTTAAAGGTATACTGTCACCTGTTCCAATTTTGCCACAGTTACCATGGAAAGAGAAAATCTAACCAATCACTGATTTTAAGCGGGTGGCCGCTTTTTAAAAATAGCGCCCTCACATGGGCATTTTGAATACCAAGGAATGCCCCTTTGACCGTATATAGGCATATTTAGATTACAGGTGACTGTACTTCTTTAAGGTGCATGGTATTTATTGTCAAAAGAATTTGGGTCTGGAAGATGATTATGATGCATGGAATTAATTGATATTCTTGAAATCACCGAACTTGCATCTGGTAAATATATTTAACAATCCTGTTTTAATCAAGAATACTACAACATTTAATTGTGAGATTTCATAACTGAAAGTACTTCACAGGTAAAACTGCACGCTAAATAATGACAATTGTGCAACAAACATATGCTGCAATGTATTAATAGAGTTAGAGCATGTGTGGAAGCTGTATCATGTATGTACATGCACTGTGTGTCCTCAGGCCTAGATTGTGTGAGGTGTTATAGCAGTACAGAATAACTTTATTTTGAAAGGGATGAAGTGGCTGCCTTTGGACATCAGGTTTGTATTTTTTGATGGGTCAGTTACACTTATCAGGATTTGAAACAAAGTGAAAGAATGTCAACTAAACATATCCTATACCAAACATATAAATGTTCAAGTCAATGCTAATAATGTACTGGGTTATGGTAGCTGTAGGCAGTGTGCACATAATAAGGCATTCAAAAATTTTAGTTTTGTTTCTCATCCTAGGTTTCTTGAAAAAATAATGAGGCAACTCAGTTTTTTGCTTTCTTTCTTTTTGTGCTCGAAAAATCTGACATCTGATGCATGAATAATGTTCATTTACACCATAGACCCTGGAGCTAAAGGGTATGTCCTGGCATTGTACATCAATAATCGTGACAATATGATGTGATATGTTTACTGTTCATGATTGTACAGGGTATGCATATGTCATCCTACAGAAATGTTCTACTACACATAGCATAGTCAGTTTTAACAATATGATCATTCAAGGGAGGGTGGTTGGTACAGATCGACACACATGGAGCAGGGATGTAAAAAAATTTGGTAACAAGTGGCAAAAATAAAAGTATAGGCGGTTACAAGTAGTGTATGTGCACATAAAGTTTGTGCAAATGTCCTGATTTTTACTAAAACTAAATTCTAAATTTTCACAGCCAGCAAATTTTAGCTGACAGCTGGTTAGTCTTTTTGTCGTTTCCAGATATTTTCTACATCCCTGATGGGGATGAGAAACAAAACCTTATTTGGCCTTACAAACTGACAGCCTTAGTGTACACCTTTAGTGGTACAGTACTACTGGGTTATTCTCAATATTCATTATTTGGTTTGTAGTGTGTTTTGTTATGCAAATTTCTATATTCCTTGACAGAAAATTCAAAGAGAGAGCAATTTCATAAAAGTCAATGTGTCCTGTCAGTGATGCCAGTATCAAGACACAACTAACCAGACATTGTACAAACAAATGTCACATGATATACAACAAGTGGTCTCATATCAGACTGTATTGATATTCAGATTAAAGGATTTGTAATAAATCAACAAAGAGGAACTACTGTTTAAAATCATGTCATTCTTTTATCTTACATAAATCTAGTGTTTTAATCTTAAAACCAGTCTTCATTTCCTGGTCTTGCATTATTTGCTATTGACCATGTTGACAATGACTGATCTGTAATAATAGTCCTTTGTTCTCAGTTGAATTTGTGCAATTAAATTTGTTTCAAGATAAATGAGCTAAATAACCCCTTTCTTGTAGTGCTTTTGGTCAAGACACATTTAGATTTTGTTTTTCAACCTCGTACATGTTGATCTGGACTTGCTGCATCAATGTTTTTTACACTTCCATAAATAAAAATTAAACAAAAAGAAAATGACACTGCCACACATATCAGAAAATATTATAATCTGAATGACCACACACATACACACTGTTTGAACAATGATCTTATCGTTGTTATCTTGCTTCATGTCAGGATTATCATTGTAGGTAAACATTCCTGGTTGCATTGATTTCATATCAGTAGTTAGATCATGTCAGCAAAAAAATGCCAATACAAAATTGTACATAATGTCATTGCATCAGTTTCACAACAGACCTTACAATACATATATCATGTAGGAAGACCTTACAATACATATATCATGTAGGAGAAACAAAGCTATGATTTTTGCAGCCTGACTAAATCCTAATTGCTTCCTCTGATACAATTCACACCAGTGTTTATCAGATACCATGTCTGATCTTTGACAGTCTGTAAAGTATGTTGCAATTGTCATGGTAACACACGTATATAAAACACAAATAAATAAACATGTACTCTTGCCTCTGAGAATCCATGACAGACAATCCATATTTGACGCAACTACGGTATATCTATTAGAAATAGTGTTTATGAGTCGCCTCAGTTAGTGATTTGGTAGGCAATTTAATGTACATTTAATCTTCTTCAGCGGAAATTGGTCTAAGTTATCATGTTCTGCATGCTACATGAAAATGTTCTGTAGAATTACATCGTACACTCTATGCTTTCTAGAAATTGTTTCAAAACATTAAAGTTTGTCACGCTCATTTCATGAAATGATTAATGGAACATGGTGTTATTTTTTGTACAATTGAAGCTCCTAGCTGTTATGACAATAAACACTTTGAAAGTACTGATATACTGCACCTGTCAAAGATTAATTTATGGTATTTTCATTATCTAGAACAGAATCATTAACAATATCCTTTGAACGCTAATTTCCAATTCCAGGGCTAATCTCTTGCTCTCCACATGAACTAAGAGTGTATGCTTCATGTATGTACAGTGAAAGAATATTTTTGGTGCCTTTTTGAAGCAGTCATGACAGGACAATATTAGTAAAATTCATTTTACTTGCATTTCAAGGCCTCAAGCCAAAATACATACACTGTATAACATACACATTTATGATAGAAAAAAAATTCAAGATACTAAGCAATATACCGGTATTACCACAATTATCATTAAAATTATGAAAATGCTGTAACAGATGTATTCATTAGCAGTTTACAATGACATTAAAATCACAGTAATCACGTTAATATTTAGACCAGTTTAAAAAATTGTAAAGTTTTATGCACAGTCATTAGATCACATTGAAGGAAAGCTATTTCAATATTAATCTGCATTTTCATCTGCATGCAGTGAACTCTGCTTGACCCTTCTGGAAATATTCTGAATTGTGCGGCAAAATTTGATGTCAGACCTAAATACAGTGAGGATTGGGATTGGCAAGATGATGTGATAAGTTGTTATTTACATATGGCCAAATAAATCAGAATATCATAGCATTTGACAAACACAGAATTCAATTGTATTATATGTATTTACTTGTACATAATATATCTGTCAGTGCACTGTTATGGAACAGTTCAACTTTAAACAGACATGGAGATATAATGTGTGAATACTTTTTAGGCTATGTCAAGTTCAATAATACAAGTCTAAGCAAAAATGTGTGCGTATTCAATTTAATTGAACACAAGTTTCATATGTTAAATAGTAGCATTGGTTGTCTTGCAATTTGAAGCTGGTTTTGATATTGTACCTTTGATGGAATTATTTCAAATGACATGTCATGTGCAAATGTTAACCAGAAAGGAGTGTACTTCAGGTGATGACTGACAGCTACCTGTCACTCATGACTAGATATGCTGACATGTTCAGCCATTCAGTCTGAATTCTTCACACTGTTTAGATTTACAAACAGATACAGTTGCCTAGCAACATGAATGGAGCCAGCTTTGAGAATGCTGTGAGAGCCATTGCATAGATAATGGGCAGTACACCAAGTCTGGCACTGAATGTACAGTAGATATCATTGAATACTAAGGGTATGATCAATACAAAGCGAGAATGACAAAAAACAGCAAAATTTGGATCTAAAAATAGCAGTGTGTGCGGTATATTATATTACCCCTAATCTGAACTTTTCCTTGCATGACGGTTTTAACGAATGCAATTGTAATCCTCATGCCACTGACAGTCTCCTTTTCTAGGCTTAACAGTGAAAAGTGCTTCTTAAATTGACAGGCTGTCTAAAAGCATGTATTATTAATGCCTTTGTAAAATAAACCTACTTTTAACTCATCAGCTTTTTAAGGTTCTATGAATTTTTCACCTCATCTCTCTTCTGCTGTCAGAATGGATTCTCGTTGATAAAAGAGAGCAAAACTAAGTTGTGAAATTGTTGGTATTCAATCCAACTGATAGGTATGGGTAACATGTTATGATAGGTTCAGGTCAAAGATGGAACAAAATTTGCCATTCAGCTTTTCATGGACTAACAGGAGAATTATCTGGAGATTTTGAGACAGTGCAAATATTGTAAATTAGTACCCCGGTACATATAATTTTGCTGTGAGCTGCAAATGGATACAATGGATTGCAAATAACAACACCAAGACTTCAACTTTTACAAGGATGTAAAACAGACACATGAACAAAGGAAGGAAAACCATTAAAAGCATAAAAGGGTGGGACGCCTGATGAACTTTCTGAGGTCAGTGATCTGTTTTCTGACCTTATTGATTTTTTTCAGGTACATATTGACAGATGTGGTTCTGGGTGTTGTGATACTTGAGTGTCTCCTACATGTAGACAAAGGGTGGGGTCCTGTATCATCCAGGTCACGCTTGTTTTTTTTTGCAACATTCCTGTAAATGATCTAATGATAATGCAGTATGGAAAGATATGTGTAGTGCCTTCTTGATAACTAAACAACCCTAAAAAAGTTTTTAAAAAATCCTTGTTCCAATCCCAACTACCTCGCATGCCTGATCATTTCAATTGTAATTCTGATTTGGTTTTGAAAATGGCATATTCTCTTTTCAGAAATATCTCCAGGTACATTGTACTGTAGTGAGCATCAATGCAATGTCAAGTTTAATAATGGGATTTCAGTAAATGCATTCTGCCATTACAAATACTCAAAACAATTATATGATCACTGTTATTACCCCCAGTATTGGCACAGTTCTCTTTGTTTTGAACCAATACTTCATAAAAATAATCCATGCCGTATGGAATTAGCAAACACCCTATTTCACAGGTAAAACACTAGAGTATTGATAGAAGGACAATGGTAAAATGAAACATACATATGATAGGGTTTCATAGTGTGTCATCATTGATGCTGGTTTTAATATATACATTTTATAGTGTAACTTTATAAAGTTAATGCCTTTACCAAAAGTCAGTTGAATCTCATTAGGTACATTCACAAACTGTTCAGTAGACAATGTCAGGATCTATCATAATCAGTCAAATGTGACAATATTTAAGACAAGACTAAATTAGTTTTATTGGTTGTCTAGAGATACATTTTGTTTAGAATTGAAAACACTGAAATGACTGTCTGAATTTTCCACCAAAAATGCCGTCTGCGATACTACTGCTTGGGACAAGTCAACTGATTTAGAGAAAAATACATTTGAAAATATTGAGGCAGTTGACTCAGACTGTGTGGTTCTCTTTCAAGTAGACCACAATTATTGCTGAGTATACCGTACAATTTGTCAATATTGCCTCCATCCTGGTCATGTTTACTGCAAAATATACCGTACAATTTGTCAATATTGCCTCCATCCTGGTGATGTTTACTGCAAAATATCTGCCTTGATATTTTACAGGAAATATCAAGACATACATGTTAAATGTCATCAGTTTTGAAGTATTCCTGAACTACATTAACTCTCTGCACATGCTGGTTACAGAGAAATTTTAAAAGGACTTTGAAGAACAAGGATATTTCAGTCATTGAATACAGTAATAGTGTGTTGAATCTTGTAGTATTACACTTCATATTATGCTAGTTCTATTGAAGTTCTTGTCATTTTTTGAACAGGTTGCAGCAAACATTTTAAAAGTCACAGAGTTTAGTCTACCTCCACAAAGATGGTGGAAAGACAAAATAAGATGGTGGCCACATGGAATGTGATATCGTGCATGCAACATCTTCTGACATGGCAATTCTCAGTGTAAACTTCAAGATGGCCGCTGCATACAATCATGATTATGAGAATGTAGTTTTTGAGTAATCACAACTGCACGACCATATTGGACAATAAACAGTTCTTCTTATGTGCCTTTGTTTTGTACCACTACAGTTTACTGAGATGTGGAGGTAAATTTTCACATGAAAAGGTAAATTTTCACATGAAGTGTCTACTGATAGAATGTCATGCACTTTTGGGGTGAAGTCTATTTTACAATGTACCTGGGGTACATAAATCAGTAAATATACTGGTATTATGCATGCGGTAGTATTAAATAAGAGCCCAAAAATTTATATTTGTTCAAGTCATTATAACATTTTGGTCCTGGGTATATATGATAAAACATGAATCAGTATATTTGTATCATTTTGTACTGTGCCAGACACTTGACTTCTCAATTGCTGGTACCGATACAGGAACAGCTAATACTGGGTAATATCCTCCAATAATGTTGATCGCGATTTCAGGTTTGTTACTAAATATAGCTGCACGCGCGCGACTTTCAGACGACGCTGCCTGAAATTTGGACAAATTTTGTTGTTGCAGCTTGGAATGTGAGCCATATATTCATACATTCATAAGTGTGACCTTTAGTAGCCATTGTAACACCAGCAGGTTTTATTGTTGTCTTTTATGCGGATAATATGGACAAATATTTATTTATGCATATTAATGAGAGAAAACATGATGTCATTGGCGGTCAGCGCTATTGTGTCATGAATTTTGATCGAACGTAAAACAACACTTGAATTACCAAATCCATGTAAGTGAAGCTCAGATGTTTTAAGAATGTACTTAATAACATGGAATCTTGAATTTTTGAACAGATGCAAAAATTTACAGATTTTTCTGAAACTGGTAACTTTACACAGAAAGAGAAACATTTAACCTTTTGGGCAATGTTTTGTTGGTTTTTTATCAATCGTGATACATAATAACCCTTTGAGAGCCAACGTCGATTTTTTTCACTGTTACAAAATATTCCCTAGTCAGTTGTTTCAGATTTTCACCAAAATTTAGATAAAAACCTGTAACCCATGAAATGTAATGTCCATTCGGTCCAAAATTATCAAAACAATTTTGGAAAAATTCACAAAAAGTGGGAAAATGTTGCACTAAAATTTCGGTGGGAAAAATTACAGCACTCAAAGGGTTAATGATTTTTCATTAGGCCTGAATACTCCTAGTATACATACCCTTTGTAATTTGTTCAAGGAAATGAAATATTGCTATTCATGAGATTGTTGTATGCTGGACACAAACAAACCATCTCAATGTTCAGGCTCACAGTACATCTCAAGTGTTACTTTACACGGTTGGTCACTTTAGAGAGAAGAACTAAAAACAAAATACACATACTTTGATTTGCTGCTGGTAAGAAATAACCTCGCTGACCTTTCAGTGAGAGAAACAAATGTGAAACTCTGTGCTTATTTTATATTTCCCTGCTACAACTACACCTGCTAAAATTGTGATTTTTGCAAAAATGTTGTTTTGTCATATTTTTGTGGTACAGATTGTGTTAATATTTTAGTCTAAACATTCCATGTTTGCATGCAAAGAAGAAAGATTTAATTGACATGCTATACAACCATGTTAATATTATTCTGAATGGTTTTGTTGGGTGAATTTCCAGTCTTTTTAATGTGCGTAATAGTACTGTTGAACTGTTTCCGGATTCTTCACACCTTTTTGAAACGTAACTTCTTTTTATCCTTGTTGAATCCGATGTGATTTTGGTGTAGTTTTCTAAGTTGTGTCTTGTGTGTATACTTTTTTCTGTCATTTTTTCTAAAGATTTGTATTTTTATCAATTTTTAATCAATCAGCTTATCTTTAAGTGGCAGCTACATGTAGTGGGCAATGTTGACAATAATTATATATGAAGAGTTCATTTAAGGTAGTGTATGCACTTTGAAAGTGAAAGACTTAAAGTTTTGCTCAAAATTTCCTCAAGGATTATTTCAACTATTCTCTTTCAAAATCAAGAATTTAAATTTGGGGTCACCGTGCAAATTTTTATCGATATTTGAAATTCAAAATGGCTGCCATCCCTGTGTAAACTGTATGGAGAAAAATTAAATTTTCGATTTTTGAAAAACTAAGATGGTGAAAAGTTTTCTTTCACCAGGTAGTAGATCAGAAAAGGATTGTTCAAAATTGAGAGTCACAGTATCTGTCCCTTAGGCACATTCTGCCTTACGTTCACCAAATTTGCATGGCGTTGCAGCCAAAACATTTCACTAAAGACAAGATAATTTTCGTGTAGTCATTATTTAAGTAATAATGTACAGCTTCATGGCCTATAGTGGGTGAAAGCAAACTTTGCACGAAATAATGTACGAGGTGAAGCTGAGTAAATTATGGAGTGCAAAGTTTGCTAGAGTCCATTATGGCCCGGGATAAGAATTACAGTAAGATGTACAATGTACATGTACCAACCGAATCATTAGCTGTAGGTTGTCCAGATGGCACGTCTGTAGTACTGGATATACCCGTGACTTGCGGCACACCCTCAACAAAGGAAAAATTGACACAAAATCCATACGATTCCTCACTTGGTGGTACATATCCATAATAATGTTCTGTAGTTCGTCGGTCATCAGCAGGGAGGGTCCTTGTCTTTCTGTACATTTTTTTAGTTTCATTAGTCCACTCCTCTGCTTGAGTGTACTGTTTGATAACCTTAGGAGTAGTTGGAGTCGGTTCAGTGATAGTAACACGCGGTGTTTGGCCATACTGGTCCTCTAAGAATTGCTGCCATTCATCTGTACCCAAGAGATGTGGCAGTGAATGTTTACCGGGGTCAGGAGACCCTGGTGGGGTGATGATTGTAACAACTGGGCTTTTCACCGACAAATTTGATCGGCTTGTCATATTGATATCTGCTGCAGTTCCAACTGTCATGAGTTAAAGCTCCGTTGTGATCCTGTCAGTAAAATCATTCATACTTCATTTACTGATCAACATCTTTCTATATGAACACCTAATGTACATGTCAAGACATACGACTATGCACCATTGAAAACCAACATAATGATTCCAGCCTGGATTTCCATACACCATCACACAACCATATGTACATCTACATGTTTATGTTCTTGCCACAAAAGTGATCCAGAAAAAACTCTAGTTCCATATGAAGTTATAATGTCTCAATACACATAATATACTGTCATACTCCAGCTTCAATAATGTGCATTTTATACAAAAATAACTCTTCCTAGAATAAGCTTTTGCCAATATTTATACCACAAAGTTTTTTAATATCTCAGCTTATCTTTTTGACAACAGACTCCAGAAAAAAATAACCATCTGCTATTCCTGTTAATCCTTATTTCTCAGATCACAAACTATCACTTTGAAAATCATAGAGCAATATTTACATCATGAAAAACTGAAGAAAATTCACTTGGACCAAGTAGCCTCTACTGTACCATAAACAATATCTGGGGACTGCAATGACAACAAATGATAGAGAGTATCCATTGTAAAACCCTGAATGACTGATGGCTGCCATTGAATGTTCAAACAAGACCCGGTCCTGCAACTTACCAAAGGAAATAGACTTTTTCAATCGGAAATGAAAAAACTTCCTGACAAAATCATGGCAATTCGAAAAGATAACCAATGCCATACGGTACGTAACTACAGCACCTATTACTGTAACACAAATCCATCACAAAGATGACCTCCAAACACATGTTGCTAATTCAACAGGTGTCTGTTATCCCATTGGACAATATAGATACTGTATCTATCTACCGAGGCAATACCTTAAACTCTATATCAATTGACACAGTGGGTGGTAATTTTGGATACCCTGGTAAACCTTCTTCTTGCTTATTAAAAAGCTGCTCTTCAACATCAGAATTTTTTCCATTTGTGCCAAACAAGTGGATTGTAATAATTGTCTGGTACAAATTAAACTATATATGCAATGTATATACAATGTTGACCTATTAATCTGGGGTACAACATGGCTAGAATTTAGGAGACTGAGTTTTGCTGGTACAGATCACTTCTATGTCATCATTGAGACAATGGAGATACAAACTGGACCATATTGTGACATAGTGTACATGTAATGGCATCATATACCTGATGATGCTGAAAAAGTGTGTATCATACTGCATCAGCATTACTGTTCCTATGTGACATAAATAATATTTGATAGCTAATCACCTGTAGAACATGAAATTTGTGTTCATAACAATGACAGGGCAGACGATGCTTAGAAGCACATTTGGTTGATTTTGTACATTATAAAGCCACAGAAATTTCACAATACTGCAATAGGGATGTCCTCCTTTACATGTATGTTACAACTTACAAGTTGAGTGTCCTCTGGGACCACTTGAGACAACCTATGTTGAAAAGAGACTAGACAAATACCATAGGATGACAAAAACCCTGAATGCAAGCAAACCTGAATGCACAATGTCCATAAGGAAACATACATGTATCTGGAAGACTGAGAGCTGGTCATGATACAAGAGTATAACCTATTACACTGAATTCTTATCTTGTGCTGTACACATCTTCAATTTTAGAGTTCTTCTGCCTTTAGAGATAAAGTTTGTGGATTGTCAGCAGGGATTTACTGCACAGACTTGAACAGCTTATCACTTGATATAATAAACTTGTATTTGTACAAATCAAAGACTATGCTGTTGACAGTTTAACGTTACACTATTACTGTACATCTTACTAACTAAACCCCAGCTCAAAAAAGGCAGGGATTGGGATTAACTTAAGTTTTAAGAAGACTGTGAGGTATTTCTGTCTTTTATTTTCCTTTGAAATTGTAATTGTGATATAAATATGCTGTTTGATTTATGGAATGAGTTCAAAGTGTTTTATCAATGCAGACATAAGAATTGGTATTCCATTCATATATTTTTCAAGTACCTGTTCTTGTGTCAGATCCATAGGGTTGTCATTTGAAAGAACTTGTATGATCACGTGATGTGCATGTACTGCATATGTAGCATGTATCAAACACAAAGCTACTGTTCACAATATTACTTTGAGCGCTGTAACATTTCCCTCCAAAATTTTAGAGCAACATTTTACCAAATTTTATGAATTTTTCTGTAATTTTTTTGATAATTTTGGACCAAATGGAAATCACATTTCGTTGGCTACAAGTCTTTATCAAAATTTTGGAAAAAATTTGAAAAAAATTGACTGAGGTATATTCTGTAAAGGTGACAAAAATTGACTTTAGCGCTCAAAGGGTTAACTATATACTATACCTCTATTAATAGCTATAGCATGATGCATTACACATGTAAGCATCCTTCATTAACCAGTTTAAACAGTCAAAGAAGGAAGAAGAATATGAATACACTACAAATGAGCATAAATCCAGATTCTTAACATTAAGCCAATTTGGATTTCATAAGATAGATACCCTGCCGTATTCATGGTATCCTCATTATCAAAGCCATTGAAAATCCTTACAGATTCTCTTCTTTTCTAATCACAATCAAGCTGAATATTTTATCAAGGATTACTGTAACTGTTTTGATAATCTGTGAGATTACACAGCTACAACAGATAAGCCAGAGTACATGGAATGACAAGTCAAGTGGTTTTGCATACAGTCAGCTTTAGTTGATGATAAATTTTATCAAGCAGTTGCCATGGCAATATATCCATCATTTTACACGGCCAGCAGTTTTGTACAAATTTTCTAGTTCATTTCATCAAAACTGTCATGATCAATGTACAACAGGCATGTCAGAAATGATCCATCTGCTATGTAACATGAATTTGTCAAACTGATTTCAAAGCTGTACACAGCTGATTAACCCTTTGAGTGCCAAAGTCTATTTTTGTCCCCTTTATAAAATAAACCCAAGTCAATTTTTCTCAGATCTTTGCCAAAATTTTGAGAAAAAACTGTAGCCAATGAAATGTGATGTCCATTTGGTCCAAAATTATCAAAAAGTTACAGAAAAATTAATACAAATTGGTAAAATTTTGCACTAAAATCTTTGGCGGGAGCAAAATACAGCACTCAGAGGATTAAATCAAGGATTATGCAAGTACATGGGATTCTTTCAACCGCCTAAGGGTCATTTTACAAATTGCCTATCTTCCGATCAAGGGTTTGTACTTGTAAAATTATTCATTTGCTTCTGTATTCAAAATTTTGCCTCCTGCATAACTCAAAGACTTCACTTTTATTTGAAAATTTATCAACTTCCGATACCAGCGATTTATTTATGTGAAAACAGAGTCACTTTATTTGATATTTATCATTAAGTTCAAACCTTTATAATTAAATTGCATTTAAAGTTCATTGTTTTTTATTTATAATTTATAATAAATGTCAAAGTTCATGGTTTAATCCTTGAAGGATAGCTTTATTGAAATATTGAAATGTGGATGAAATAGAAAACTGCTGCAGGCAAGTACTACAATATGTATGATTCAACACTGAGCAGGTATCATCTAGATTAAACAACCCACTTTCTTATGTCTTGAAAATTTCATATCCATCAAATTACATTGAACATTAGGCTAATCCTTGAATGCTAAATGTATTCATGAAACCTATTATGACACTACATCTTGCTGAAGGCACATTATCAAATATCTTCTTTCAATAATGTCAACTGTACAGAGTTGAAAGCAAGGCCGGACATACAGAATACATGTACAATACATGTGCAAGTATTTTATTTATTCCATTACGCTGACAGCATTACTGATTAATAGATATTTAAGACTATATACCTAGAAAATTGGAATAGTTCATTTTGCAGAAGGTGACACAGCATCAGTAGGGCCCAGTTTGTTCCATTTTATAATGAGGTACAAAATGTTTGGATGAAAAAGCTATAAATCAGTACACTGTATTTATGTGAAAAGAGGAAAATATTTCTTACAATGTAAAATACCTTTGGCTTTGGCTGAGAAAGGTTACATTTAGGGTCAATGAATCATGGTTTCTGAGCATTACTTGTAAGACTGAAGTCAGGTAATCTCTAGTCTGGGAATTGTCACGGAAGAACTACGGAATTGTTAACAAATTGGCAACAGCACAAGCCCATTTATCAATCTATGAGCAAAGGAATGCCCCTAAACAAAATGAATGCCCAGAGGCCATGCTTAGAGCTGTCAATGCAGAGTCTTCAATGGGTAATTTATATTCATTGATTTCGTACAGCCAGACTTGAAATCCTTGTTGATGTCCCTATGTGCACCATTCAAAATAGTAATTTGTGTAAATCCAAGATCCAAAGTCTTCTTACATCAAATGCCGCACACATTGAATCCAGCATAACATACAGTTTTTTATCATTTTTAATTGTATAGTGCACACACATTCATTTCTATATTTTTAAAAGTAATCAAAACACTTTAAAATTTATTAAAATGAATATATACTGTATTTACTGTTGTATCAGTACATGCATGTGCATGTATGTATATTGACATACAAACACACATGTACTGGTACAAGTATACAGAATACTGTATATGTGTTTGTGTACATCTGTTTTTGTACATATTGGTGCATGTAGCTACTGTCCGTGTGTGTATTAAAGTCACATTTACCTTTGAATCATTTTGTTTTGTGAAAATGATAAAATCTGTGATCCTAAGTGATGTATCAGGGAAATTTAAGGATGAGAAATTAGCTGCCAATGTTTTCCATAGTGTCATACACATTGATGTTAGGGGCCATGGATAATTAAAATATGCGAACGGTAAATGCAAATAAGTGTGTTGGGCGTCAACCATCCACCCCCTCCCCTCCTAAACAAAAGTTTGGAAGTGTGAAAATCCAACTTAGCCTCATTCTGTATCATACCTACAATCAGTCATTACATGGCTATGAATATACAGTGTTTTCAATCAGGTTTGAACCCATAATATATGGCATCCAGTCACCTAGCAGAGAAGCGACAGACAGAACTGCTTGGCCAAATCATGCATCACGTATACATGTACGCTCCCACCACCCCTGGTGTAGCCCCTCTAAAATCAATCCTTGTTCAGCATCAACACAACAATGATGCAATGAAATAAATTGAAAGTGTATCCAAAATGATCGTTATATTATTTTACACTATGCACTGAACCACATGTATGTCAAAATAATGGTGTAGCACCTGTGCCGCACTGGCCTTGTATGCACCAAGCAACAATTTAGCTTGATATTTTGCAATAAAGTAAAACATGGAGTGAGATGTTGCGATATAAAAACATGTAGAGTGATTTTTGCACACAGTAATCGAAATTCAGACAATCCCCTCCCCTTTAAACGTGGAAGTTGCATTTGCAGTGCGCGTGTTTTAATTATCAACGGCCCCTTGTCTAATGGATTCAGCAGTTGATACTTTCAGTTTAATATTTCCACTACAGTGGATTACAATCTTGCTACTTACAAACTGCACTGCATGAATATTTCCTTTGCAAGATTTTGAAGCTTATACGCTCAAGTTATCTCCGTTTGACGTTTCCGAAGCATTTCAGAAAAGTCAATAGCAGTGCCTTCACCTAACTTTGCAATACCATTATCGCCATGGATATAGCTTCATCTCATACATATGATACTGTATATGCAGATATATACATCGTATGGTACGAAACTTAATGTTTAAATAGGCCTCCATGGTTATAAAGAACCTTATGATAAACAAGACCAAGGCTCCCATTTAGCACATTTCATTCACCTTCATTTTACAAGTGACCAAAACTAAATTTCAGTTTTTTTTGCAATGAAATTCATGCGGCATACACCAGTAATGTATGGAATCTACCTACTGTACAGTACCCCTGGTACATGTGAGACAATTATTAGCGCAAGCTAGCTTTTTACATTCTTGAGTGTACTGGTATGTGTAAAGCTGACTGAATACTGACATGTACTGGTATGTACCGTAATTTAGAAGTTATTTAACATGTTTTTATGTGAATGTTTTTCAGAGGATTGGTTTTGGTAAACAAATACAAACAAGCGACCTAGCGGCCGATATAGCTCCGCTGTGTTTATGTAGAGAATAACTATTTTTGACACATGACATGTTGATGACGAAGGTGGAAAATCTTTGATAGCTCAATGCAGTGGCCAGAGACAAGTGGCTAAAATAAGCTGCAAAAATACACATTGACGATTTCATCATACTTTGAATATATCACACTGGATCATCCCTAAGATGAGTAGATTTGTGAGAATAAAATTTCTGACCAAAAATTGCAACAATTGCCCCAAAAATAAAATTGCAGATTTCATCATAATTTAAAAGATCAAATTTAGTTCATCTATAGAAACCTGTATACCAAATTTCAAAGCTGTTAGACCAGTACTTTTTGAGAAACACATTTTTTGACCAAAAATGGGAAAAATTACCCCAAAAATTCAAAATTGCAGATTTCATCATTATTTCAATAAATATCATTTAGTTCATCTATAGAAACCTGTATACCAAATTTCAAAGCTATCAGATGAGTAGTTTAGGAAATACACATTTTTTGACCAAAAATGGCAAAAATTGCCCCAAAATACAAAATTACAGATTTCATCAGAAATTCAATATATTACTTAGCTCATCTGTAGAAACCTGTATACCAAATTTCAAAGCTATCAGACCAGTACTTTTTGATAAACACATTTTTGACCAAAAATGGAAAAATGGCCCCAAAATACAAAATTGCAGATTTCATCATAATTTCAATAAATATCATTTAGTTCATCTGTAGGAACCTGTATACCAAATTTCAAAGCTATCAGATGAGTAGTTTTGGAAATACACATTTTTTGACCAAAAATGGCAAAAATTGCCCCAAAAATACAAAATTACAGATTTCATCAGAAATTCAATATATATTACTTAGTTCATCTATAGAAACCTGTATACCAAATTTCAAAACAATCAGACCAGTACTTTTTGAGATATACATTTTTTGACCAAAAATGGCAAAAATTGCCTTAAAAATGCAAATTTACATATTTCTGCACAATTTGAACAAATCTGAAATAGATCATCCCTAGGAACATATGTACTAAATATCAAAGCTATCTGACCGGTAGTTTAAAGAAGAAGATTTTAAAGATTTTTTTACCAAAAATGACAAAAATTGCCTTAAAAATACAAATATGCAAATTTCACCATGATTTGAACAAATCTGACTGAAGTCACCCTAAGTAAACTGCATATCAAATTTCAAAGCAATCGGACAAGCGGTTTGAGAGAAGAAG
Source organism: Ptychodera flava (assembly GCF_041260155.1). Classification (NCBI taxonomy): domain Eukaryota; kingdom Metazoa; phylum Hemichordata; class Enteropneusta; family Ptychoderidae; genus Ptychodera; species Ptychodera flava. Next base: position 4,190,335 of record NC_091934.1, on the reverse strand, counting down.
ATTTTTTTACCAAAAACAGCAAAAAATGCCCCAAAAATACAAATATGCAAATTTCACCACGATTTGAACAAACTTAAGTGAGGTCACCCCAAGTGAACTGCATATCAAATTTCAAAGCAATCAGACTTGCGGTTTCAGAGAAGAAGGCAATTGTTGACGGACGACGGACGACGGACGACGACGACGGACGACGACGATGGAGAATCAGCCTATTTGATAAGCTCCACGTCGCTGACAGCGGAGCTAATAAAGTACAATGATGTTCCTGAGAATAGGCATGTAGAGACAGGATCTACAAATAATACTGAAAGTTAATTTGTGATTTCCTTGTCAACAGACTTGTCAAAATTGTTTCTTTGAGGTAGATGCAACAGTTATGAGGATAATGACTGAAGATTGTAGCAGTCAGCAAACTCCAGCACGAACTCTGACAACACTTTTTAATGAGTCATTCATTTTAATTCTATGGTACATGTACCTGGGTACATGTATGCATAAAATGAAGGTGTACCACTGAACACACATGACATAATTACAGTACTCTATGGTATTTGTGTGGTTCCCTACAATTGACCATGTCTTTAGATTACATATTGGTTTCTAGTAACAGATAAGTGTACTTTGTTGGATGACGTTATCTTAGAATTGTAAGTTAGATATTTGTATTGAGATTCATACAAGGATTAGAGAAGTCTAGGATGTGTCTGGCCTTTCAGCATCCGGGATATTTTGAGGTACAGAAATACAGGAAAGATTCTAGATTGGGATTAGAGCAGACGCTAGCTTCTGTGAACTCAGAAAGTTATTAAAGACACAGTTGTAGAAACTGAAAAGTTATAGGCAAGAATTTGTCACTTTACTTGCAACAGAATTTTAATTTTAGAGTTGTTGTGAAATATTGATAACTGTTTTAATCATTTATTGTTTTCCTGTGAAGATGTATAAAATGCTGTCTTTGTCTTCAAAGAAGAACAAGATCTAATTCATGTATTGTACACATAGAGCTGGCTCAATCCTCACTCCACGGACGTGGAGTGAGGATTGAGCCAGCTCTATGTAAGTGCAGGTAGACATACATTTGTAATTCTGTGTATATTCTGTATGTTTGCTGGTTGACTGTAATATAACTGAAAACACTCTGACGTCACTAATTTGATATTCTATGATGTACCTGGCACTTTTACCTTTCATTTCCTGATACTATTGATCAAATATTGACTTGACTGCAGTTTACATATATTACATTTATAGTATCATACATCATAATACAATTTTCTATTCCAAGAGTATTAAAACCAGGTCAACAAAAATTGAACTTTACTTATCTATTTAATATTCAACTCTAAATAAACTATCACTTTTTAATATCTTCAGTTTAAATTAATGATTCATGAATTGTTTGATTCTGGTTTGAGTGTGGGAAGAATTAGAGAAATTATTTTTCAATTCTTTGCTGAATCAAAATTTAAATTGACTTTGACAAATAATCATATATGCACAGTTGAAAGAAAAAAATATTTTGTTTGCTATTTGTTAACAATGTTGAAGTTCAAAGTATCTTCATTGAATCCTATTTGACTTGATACATGTACAATGTACATGTATATCATCCATTCAATCCCCATTACTGCTTAAATAACTGGATAATTTTGAAATGTTGATCTTAAAGACAAATTTTGCTGTTGATTTTCCTAACTTGAATTTGTAATGGTTTTGGAGATGTTCAAAGCAGCAAAACAATGTACAACAACTGTCAACTTTGCATACATAGGGAGGGTACTGTGTACTTACAATTTCAATGATTTTTCCAACACTCACATAGCACTTGTTCATTATCACCTTCATGGGTGCAAGGACACGGCGTATTCTTTTCACCCTGGTGACTACCTTAGATAATTATCACAATCTACCTAGAGACATACCAATACAGTACACATGTATGGCTTATAGTAGCTTTACTTTGTGTTGTTATGCTAACTGTAACCATATCCCTGTACAGTCTGTACTAATGTCATGTAAATAGCTGTAACTGTTTCCATGGACCCTATAGAAGGCTATGCACTGTTTGATCATTATCATTGAAAGGATAATCCTATTGTTGACCCTGACAATACACAAGAAAAGGCAGCATTGTGTCTTTGCTTTGTATCAGTGTTTCAGGTCATAAAATACATGTACATTACATGCCGTTGGTGTTTTCTGGTGAACAGTAAGTTTGGTTTGTTGGCTTTAAAAGCTGAATGAAATGCCTCTGAAACATGACAAATGTTAAAGAATGGATCTTTTTTGTTGTACATAAAGGCCCACTATTCATATATTCCAGGCAAGGGAAGCAACTGTATGTCTGTCTGCATGTCTATCAGACTTGTAAATTTAATACACATCCTGAACCAATTTCATCCAAAATTGGCGTAAAGATAATGTACGGTACTACAATACGCACATGCAATGCCACTTTCTTATAAAGACAAGACTTAATAGTGAGACAGATGGCACTTTACTTACAATTTTTTTCATTTAAATGTATAGAACCATTATTCTGACAAGGCATTCAACAATTTTGTTCAAAATTATGCAAACGGATATTACAGAAATATATTATGACGTTAATGAGAGCACCAATTGATTGTAAAATACATGATTAAATTTCTACAGAAACCTGATATATGACAAAATAAGGCACAGGCGTACATTCTACAGAACTAGCATATACTTGTAATTGTGTCACTTTGTGAGATTTTTGTCTATCAAAACAATTTGATCGACTGAACAACTTAAGCATAGTTTGAGAAAAGTCTGAAAATAACTGTAGTAGTTTGATGATTATTTTTTAAGTTTCATTAAATCATACTCACTATTCATCAAAATACATCATTTTTTAATTGCATAAATTTTGTAGTGATGTGGCCAATTCCATGTGTAAAAGTTTACTTTCAATTGTACACATAACATTTTATTTATAATATATGATCACTAATTTCCCATGAGAAAACCTGCATATCCTTTCCATATATTAGGAGTTTTCATTTCATTAATTTAATCTGCTATCTACAAAGTACATGGCAAAGATATCATTCTCAGTGGTTACTGGAACCAGTAGACATTATGTACATTATAATGGTATGCACTGCAGGTTATAGGTTGAATTGACGCTACACTGAATTTACTTTTATGGTACATTTCATGTACATGAATCAATCTCATGATCTAATACACTCTATGTACATGCCAGATCACTGGAAGACAGCGGTAATTCTCCATTGAGAACACCTTTGTAACATTGGTTGAACCAAAAAAGCTAAGGAAAGTTGTTCTTTTTTAAAATAACAAAGAATCTTTCCTAGGATGACTGAGTACCAATTTTTTTATTTCTTCTCTATTCTACATTTTACGGTATACCGGTACACTTCTTGTCTCAGTCAGCAAGAAAACCTTGCATTTTCCAAAAGATTTGTATTGGCTTCTGTTTGTCTTCACAAGTCATTTATCAAAGCCATATGTCTATCCTTGTCTCCTTAGTTCATATTTTCATCATTTAATATTGTGAGAAGATAGTCATATATTTCTTACATTGCAGTTTTTTACAAGTCCCTATTTCATCTATAATCATAGGGTTTGCTGAGACAACTGTCCTCATACTCAAACAACCAACTCTACTTCCTCTATCTTGTAATTTTACAACTAGTCATGTTCTCTTTAATTTTTGATCAATAAGGTCTATGTGACAATGTGACATATAATTAATGGTGTATGGTCACTAAGCCCCTTACTCTATGTACAACATTTGGTTTGAAACTTGTACACAAATATTTTGTGTACTGATCATTTCAACTACCTTTCTTAAAGTAACTTATGACCACACCATTGAATACTTGCTTTTATAAACCTAAAATTCAAATGTAATCTTGCCTTTGACATTGCCTATCTTAGAAATTTTACTGTCATTTTTAAAATTTGTCTTGCTTTTATTTCAATGATAATTATGACCCAAAGTCTTGTTGGCAAATATTGTTGGAAATATTTGTGAAGCTAATTTGTACATATTAACACGGAGGGTGTGGATACAAATCACTGACTGAAAGTACAAAACATTTTACCATTCATCCAGATTAATGACTTTGCTGAAAAATTTCACACATAGTTGTAGATACCAATGACATATCTGAGAGGAAATATGTTTATTTCACACAAAATTTGTTGAGGACAAGTTTTGTGGTTAAAGACTGGGAAAAACTCATCAGCTGAAAGCTGTTCATATTCAGAGCATAATTATTTTCCATTGTTCAACCTACATGTACTTGTACTACATCCTTATGATCAAAAATCTCTGTTTATTGTGTAATGAGATTCAAAGCTCTACAGACACTTCACAGTTACTGCAAAAGGAATGAAAAAATTCACCGATAGAGTTATTCCAATGAATGCCTTCATCTTCTGAAATTCATATCTTTCATTTATTTTGGGATCTATTTTGTGCAATCAAAGGTCTCAAAAAATCTTTGTTATTGTGTTCAGCATGAACACCCAAAAATCTTTGTACCCTGCACAATATGTTGGTTAATTTCTGTCTTTTATCATACTTTTCACATATTTATCTTTTATAAAACTGAACATAATTATTAACTTTGAAGGGTGACTTTAAAACCTAAACTTATGTTTACTGCCTGGAATCTTGTTCAATCTTGCCTGCATACATGGACAACAGAAGCCTTTGCAGTTAAGGCTAAAGCCAAACAACTGATTGCGGGAAGCCCTTGAAACCAAGGCTAGAGGCAGAACTCATAAAAAAACAGGGAATTTCAGTGTTGTTTAAAATACTCTAGCATTACTTTCCCCGATAACAGTGGTAAAAAATATATGGAATAGCATTTGCAACTGGTTAATGTTGAAAACTCTAATGAGAATACCGGAGTACAATGACTAGCTGCCTGATCATTGTTGTAAAGTATTTACTTAGGGAGATAGCTGGGTTTCTATCCATGGTAAGTCCTTAGTAACTTTTATTGTGATCTTTAGAGCAGCTACTGCTGGCCTGCTATGTAAATGTTGCACAGCAGAATGTTGACAATTTACTTACTTTATGAACTCTAACTGAATACCTGTGCTGTTTCATTAAAATAACCACTACATTTGACAGATACATAAGCTATGGATAATATATGCTATACCATATCATGCGGTAAGTATATTAACATTTTCAGTACAGCTATGTTAGGCTATGGATATTGTCAGAACAAAATATCTAATGACTCTTGCTCAATACATAGGGCATGTACATGGAGCCTTTTGTTAAAGAGATGAAATAATATCTGATCAATGGAAGATATATTGAAATAGCAATGTCTTTGTTTATGAAATACTTCATCATGACCAGCTCTCAATCAAACTGAAACAGCCACCAACTGCTGTCTTTCCTGAGTAGATAAACTCCACCACCAAAACACTATATGTCCAACTATCAATGAAAATACAAGACATGATCAGTTACCTCTCATAAATCTACACAATGAAATAGATATTTATCTATTCACCTGGATTTCACAGCTCAGATGACACCATAGACAGTAAATGACCACTGTTATTTAGTCATGTTTTCCTTCCATAGTTATCCTGTACCAAGTACGTACTCTGAGTTAATCCATGAGAAAAATCGCTGACAACAATCACCTTGATAGCGGTGACTTATTGTGATTCCCCGGACTGTGACAACGGCTGATGGGTGTAGCTGCATGAACAATGTACCGTACGGACACACAATTGATGCTAACAGACTGAAATTGTTGTCCCAATAAATTCTTCCAGACTAGAATTGATGAACGGGAACAGCTGTGCTTCAAGTGATTGGATCAGAAGAAAAAAATTTAAAATCCTTGGGAGGAATGTGAGTCGTCCGTCTGAGTAATTATGTTAAGCTCAGTTAGCCTTGACCACAATCAATGGCACTGTCACTTCAAAACATAGCCTCTCCAACTATACAGTCTATACATTTGTACATGGGTGACCTGAAAAGCAGTCACTGGCTGACAGCCAATGCCTACTCTGTGTGTGACAACACAAAGCCAATAGGTAGCGCCCACTAAATCCCGTTGCCTGGGTGCTAACCTGGTCGGTCTGCCTGGATTGTAAATTTCAAACAGCACAACACAATTAGTGCAATGTTGAATATTGGAGAAGGCCACTGGGTGCATTGATATCAGTTCCAATAATTATCACTTAGAGGTCACAGCTGGTTCAGCTTTCTAGTGCATAGATTATGTCAACTGATAGCTTGTACTTCACTGTTCATTTATTCAGTAATAGAAACTTGAATTCGTTTTACGTCAGGCACATCTCAGCCAGTGAAACAGACCAACTCATTTTACAGCCGCAGCACATTGCTTTCCAATACAAACAATTGATGGTTTAATAGAATTCTCAATTGTTCTTTCAAATCACTGAATTCATTCCAGTGTATACCTCACTACTTCTATAAGCTGTAGTCATAGTAACAGAGGTGAGCTCAGGCAAAAGTAAAACCTACACAGACCTAATCATTAAACACAACGTGAATACTGATTGAGTAAGAAATATTGCAGACTGTTTTTGACACTTGCTTTAGAAAGTTTCAATATATTCATTTCCATGATAATATGCTGTGTGACCAGTCTCCTTTATGTACTCAACAGGTTCATGTACGGTACATGTGCGAGGTACGACATTTTATAGGCAAAATGGTTGTATTTATCCTTTTCCACGTTGATCAAGGCTTGCCACATCAGCATTTTTTTGCACATTCACTTGAAAAATTTAAGAGTAAAAAATAACAGTGCACTATGATAATGTAAAATACTTGTTGTTAATACATTGTACAATTATGAAGAGTGAACCCATCTTCTTGCCTGTCACACGTAGCAATGAAAGCACAGACCCACTTTATTGTACTTCAGCATGTATAAAATGCAAGCACAGACCCATGCACTCACTTCAGTACTTCAGCATATAAAGAAACAATACTGTTTGTTCAAATGTTTGTAGTGGGACATGTCAACTTAATTAAATGAACCAAAAAAATAGCTTGAAAAAGAAAATAAAAGTCCAGTTCGTTGCATAATTTTGCAAGAAACCAAGCCTCTGGCTAAGTATTTTTAGCCTTATTTACCACAATGGATCAAAAGAAACATGGTAGACACTTATCTGTCATTGATGTTCAATGAAGTGTAATTTGTTAAAAAACAACCGAAGTCTGATAGTGATAGATAGGAAAGAAATGACATCAGTTATCAAGATTGCCTTGAGGGTTAAGCAACACTAAAGATATCACAGATTTATCCAGGGCAGTGTACACATAGCACTGTATCTCACACTGCCTCTGCAGGGTGGACATCTGTCCACACAAAAAAAGCAACACAGACGACATCACGCCACTTCACGTGCACATTAATTTCTGACCAACAAAACCAGAACAACACAGCTAGCAAACAATTCACACAAAGGCCATTTACTTGTTTAGTTTTTCTCAAAAGTGTTTGCATTGCCTAGGAACACAGGTTTGTGATGGGCACCACCCTAACAATTCAACTATCCTAACTATTGTTATCAATTGTCACTTGTCCTCCTCAGGTACATGTAACTAAAGGACAGTTAACCAGTGTAATCTTGACTAGACTCACTGTACCTCTGGACTTCCCCTCGTAAATGCCTTATGGGATGGAATACACAAAAGATATACGTTCATGCAGAAAGGGTGAATGGGCTAGTTCTTATGAGGGATTAGAGTACACCTACATGTACCGGTACATGTAGATATCTTGAAGCTATAATGGAAATAGTTCTTCTTTGCTGTCAACCAAACATTTTGGAAATGTTGCAAAAGATGAACATGGTTACATGTTTAGTACTGAAATTCTCTGTTGGCTGTAAACCTGGCAATGATAATTTTATGATTGGCTCACTGTTACCTTGGCTTTGATCAAACCTCAGTGTTACCTTGGCTTTGATCAAACCTCAGTGTTACCTTGGCTTTGATCAAACCTCAGTGTTACCTTGGCTTTGATCAAACCTCAGTGTTTACGACAGATAAGTCAGGAATCTTCATGGATAAATGGGTTTGAATAAGTCAAACACATGAAAGTGTTCATTTGTATTTCTTCACAGTGGCTGTGAAATCTGAAACAATTTTTGTCTCATTCACAGCATTGCAGCAACATACATATCTTCTTTAATACTGAATGCTGTACACCTGCAGACTGCTGTTTTGCAGATAATGACGCTGCACACAACATCTTGAGATAAACCAATTGTCATTGGCATGTTTTTCACAACCCTGCACTGTTTATTTGTTTGTCCAATACATTCAAAAGGTGTCTCTGATTTGACATTGTAACTTTTCAAGTTTGTTTTGTACAGGTGTAGGTGGTTGTACAAACATTCCCAAGGAATACTGGCATACCATGTATGACAATTTTGAAATGCAGCACAATTGGGGATATATGGTAGACCTGATACTCCTGTCAATCAGAATCAAACAATAGCTGATTGGTGGAGTAATGCACTGATCTACAAAGGAAAGGTCATTTCCATTCACCCCTATCATTGAGTTTTACACATTCAAGTTTCAGATAAACTGACAGAAAACTACCTGCACAGCTGCTGATTGTCAAACAGACTCAAATGTAAGATACAATTTAAGACAGAACTGATAAGTGACAACAGTGACAAAGAATCAGACGGGGCCAATAAGTGACAAACTTTGGACAAAGTGTCAGACACACACCCAATAAGTGACGAAATTGGGACAGTGTCAGACAGGTCCAATACATGATTGACAAATTGGTGAATGTACATGTATTGCTTGAGACACCTACATATGCTGATGAGAAAATGCTGTACAAAGGAATTGCTTTCAAAATTTATGTTTCTTGTCAATACATGTCTCTCAGAAAGAATTAACTTATGACTGGTTATGATGTGCAGGAAGAACGTCAGATCAATGTACTCTATGAAGAAAAACATGAAAATGATTGACAACTTGTAATATTGTTAGAAAGACACAAAGTAAGATTTGATGTCAATTTTGTCGAGTAAAGGAACACAGCGCAGCATGTCCTGCAGTAGAACCAATGGTTACAATCTTTCAATTGATGACTTTATTGATTGATTATGACAGTACTTTGTTATATCTTCTGTCCATTGTTTGTGTGCGTGAATTTTGCAATGTGTTTGCAGTCCAAACTGCAATTTGGGATGGGAATTTTAAGCTTTTATGATGGTTGACTGTTGCTGACCATCCTCATATATGTTTTTGCTAACATATTTTCAGTCAGTAACATCATAGACAGATCTTTTACTAGTTGATGGTACAGTGTAAGCAACTGGCATCTAAGGTGACACAGATAACTTACATGTAGCACTAAGACATTTGATAGAAATGACACTTTAGAAATGTTAAATTTACAAAAAACAGAGAGTATCAACTTTGTGTGAATACTTTAGTTTCCCTCACTCTACTAAAGACTGCAAAAAGAAAAAACATCATTTTCCCCCTTTGTGAAAATCATGACATTTACAGTGTCAAAATCGTGACATTTACCCTGTTCAGGTATTCCAATAAACTAGAAGTGTTGCATGCACAGTGCACAAGGTGGCCATGATAAACCTTATCGACGGTATAATGTCCAAAGGCGCCGCTACTAAAATTTCATTGTGTTTGCACACTGATACATCATTCTATCATGAAAGATATACAACCTGACAGTTTCATTACTATTGTCTTTGTCAAATGAATACAACATTGTGATGTGTATTGTGAGTTATAATGTATTTGGACTAATCTAGATAAACATGATTTCCATATGTCAGGGTTTTCAAAGGATTTCAGCTTTTTTGACATTTAACTGTTTGCTGTCTTGTAATAGTCAACTTGTTTCTAAGATTTAATGGTATTAGTAACCATGATACTATGAAGAAGCACTTTGCAAATGTCTGAAGAGCAGTATACCAGGTCATTGGTCACAATATCTGTGAGCTCACGATGATCCTACTATATGAAGAAAGTCTCTAAGTCGACCTCCGCATACAAATCAGACATCAGTTGACATCAATTGTAGCCTTCATACTGGCTGGAAATTTATCTCAACACTTAAAGGTGGGTGTGGTTGTAAAAACATTGAAAGGAATATGTGTGAACTGTGCTGCTATTGCGGTAAATGACATTATCTGGGGATATGTGAAATTAAAAACATGTTAGAAAATTTTTCGATGCATTGATTAGTTCCTCTTAGCCATCTTTCAAGGATGAGTTCTTTCACTATTATAAAGCACTGAGACAAATCTACAATTTGCCAACATCTTTTAAGCAGGCAGACATGTTGGTTGCCAAAGTTTATGGAACAAAACAGACTGTTTCCAAGCAATGTGCAATATTTTAAATTCTTGAAGTGATCCGTATGACATTAAATTCTGAACCATAAAAGGCATTGGCCACCTACTCTGAATTCTTCACTTACTCCACTTTTGATTGGTGGCTTCAAAACTTATTATTCAAGGCCCCAAACCCTGCATATGTGACTAATAACTGTTATTGATACACTGTACACTGTCGGTGAACTCCATAGAGTACATGTCAGTATACTATGACACTCAGAGCTGACAGTGTAGAAAATTAGACTGATGGAATAACATCACAAAAGTACGGCAAAGGTATGTAAACATTTATGTTTCTGTGTTCAATCACATTTACAAGAAATATTTTCTGTGTTTTAATGGTAATAGAGACTTAGAAAAGGCACAAAAGGTTTAATTGAAAAGTGACATATTCAGTTTTAACTGGATATCTATTAGTACAATTCAGGTGACTCCATGTCAGGCTTATCAACCAAATTTTGTCTTCTCTTCTTTTAAATGAGAAAAAAACTCTTCTAAAAATGCCTCCTAATATTGGAAATGTGGAATGCAGTGGGATTAGGAATAACATCATGCTGCAATCTCTCTTGAGTTTTTATTTTGCTATATTGGTATATCCGCTTCAAAATGACCATGTCGCCTTCTTAATTATGTTGTGAAACAGATGTACAGCTGTACTGAAACTTAAATACTCTACAAAGTTCACTAAATATCATAACCTTATTCAAGAGTTCAGTCATACTGACTTCTCAAATCTTCACTGCTCATTGCAATAATCCTTTGCAAATAATCAGAACTGTCCAAAATTGATACACATTGAGGGTGAGCAACACACACTATCTGTCTATCCAATCACAGGACTTGTTGTCATAATCATAGACATAGTCTGTGATAATTTTTAGGGATGGGTGTTAAAGAATGCAGCTGATGCAAAAATTAAAATAACAAATAACAAATAATTAAAAATATACGTTAACAAATTTTTTTAGGTGGGAGTGTACAGATTTCAATCTTTCAGAATCGTTCAATGACAATTACATGGTTTCATTCCATATGTCATGAATTATCATATCTACTTCTGTATGCATCCATAAAAATGAAACTTGGAATACCGGTAATTGGAGTTTTTATTCAAAACCAAAGGACTGCAGTGTGCTACACATAATATCTTACTATCTGGCAGGACTAATTTTGGATGGCTTAGTGTACTTGTACAGATAGTAACAAGATAAAATGTCAGTCATGGTGAAATATACATCTTTAATTAACTTAAGTCTGTTCTCAGCTCTATCAGTACCTGTGTTACTGTTAGTCAACTACATTTGGTCAACTGGTATATGGCTCGTTGTTGTTGTTTGCTTTTTGTAACACTCACCGCCTGTCACTTGTGACCTGGTATTGGTAATCCTAAAAATTTGCAATAACAAGCATGGTGACCTTTTTTGCCGTTCACTTATATTTGCTATTTATCATTGACAGTAAGTTCAACTTGATAATTTAGCATTATGATTTTAAGAATACACTAGTCCAAGCTTTCCATATTCATGTGCTAGCATTGCTGTAAAAATTGGCTTCCCTTCAGAGTTCTCTTATAAAAACAATGCTATATACCAGTACAGATCTAGATATATGCACTAATCTAATAGAATTGGGTAGACTAATTGTCCAATACTCAGATCAGGTTCAATGTAAATTGCAGCTGAGTTCTTCAATATTTGAGATGGTTAATATCTTTTGTGAAAATATTCATTATACAGGTTTTAGCGACTTGATCATTTTGGAAACATCTTTCATGGGCAGTGAATGTTAACAGTCAATAAATTAATAATATAATATAAATATATAATATAATGATATAAATAATATAAATATAAATTACATTGTTTAAAACTATAGTACATTTACATAAACACATTATTTGACTTGATATTTCATAAATTACGAAAGTTTGAAAATGAAATCAATTTTTGAAAAGTCAAGTACTCTCCTTCATTTGTAGACTGTTCTTCTAGGTTTCTTTACCCGGTAGTTTGAAATGAATAGTTCTATAATTAATGATTAGAAATCTTTCTAGAACAGTATCCTATGTTAATATGCATCTCGGCTCTGCGTAGAAGTCTTTATGTTTTTGACAGCTTAGCCTCAAAGCACAGCCATAGCCATTAACAATACAGAGACCTGAATGCAGACCTATTGCATATATGTACCGTCTCATCTGCTTTGTGGTGTGAAAAGAAGATGGTGAACAAATCGGAATGGCTTACACATTTTGAAAGAAACTCTCTATTTTTAGGTGAATTGCATAGTTGAAAAAGTCCTTGTAAGCTGTAGGACTGTTCCTTTCACCGAATTTTCAGAAGTAAAAAGTGTGGTCATGATACAAATGTCAGTTTTGTCAACAATTTATATTGTGAAGCATAGAGCACAATTAAAATTATTTTACGGGCTGCATTGAATGCCTGCAGCTGTTTTCACTCAGTAATTCTCATCCAACTGCTTTGTTCTTATGAAAGAAGCTGGTCTTACAGTCAGGGATTTAGGGTTGAAGAGCTTAGTCGATCTATTGTAGAACAAGGTGGGGCGGATAACGGTAAAATCTCCCATTAAAGTCATGCATGGAAAGTAAGGTTGGGTATTGCCAATGCTCTCACAAAGGATAGTCAAAGTTGAAATATTCACATAAATTTCATCACATTCATTTTTCATGTTAGTAATTATATTTTCCCTCCAACTTGCCATCAAATTGTTGCCTTCAAATTGTTGACCATACAGTATGTTGTGGCATGCAGTGTTTTTGCTATGGTTGGGGAACATTGCTAAATGATTTGGGAACCCCGGTACCGGTAACATTTCTGCTGTCCCCTAATCTGATTGCATTGATCAATATACCAAGGGGAACCCTGGTAAAATGACATGGGAACCCCGATAACATATACCAAGGTACTGGCCTTAACAAAAACTGGCATGGATCTTGTCTCATGTCTGCAATACCAATAGTCTGTGTGTTCCCTGTTTTGCAAGACCTACATGTAAGGGCAAGGAAAACAGCCCTGCAAACAGAGTTATGGTACTTGTACTTTATATGTCCATCCCAGGGAAACTTTGATCTTCTGAGTATGTAGTTTTCATTCAACAGACTCCAAGGTTCAGTCATTTTTTCATACATGTAAGCTCCTCAAATATAAATGTGAATTCGGTCATGATGTTCATTTAATTTTTTTTCAGTCTACATTTTCTGGTCATTAATGTAAAATTACAAGATTAAACCATTAAGTCAAATATACCACTAAATTTTGCATGATACATCAGAAAGGAAACAGATGATACTTGATGGAGCATTTTGTGGAATTAGTTCAGTCTTTAAAAAACTGCAAAATTGACGTTATGGAGGTAGTACCTCAAAGTTTAGACATTAAGTTAAAATAAAATAAGAAATAACTGCCCTGTATTCAGCTTCAGTTCCTTTCTAATAAAAAGTAAAACAGTACCTGTACTTATCACCACAGCATAAACTTTACACTGTATCAAGTATCTATACTGTTCTACTTCACAATGTACACATATGATACTTAATTGCAATGTCAAACATATCACTACCAGTAGAATAGCAAATAATACATTATTGACAGAAATTCCACTGCATTTTTTGTGCTGAGAAGAAAACAGAAATGCGTTGTTTGTTTTATCATTGTTTTATACAGTTGTAATATGATTGGATAGTATAAAAAGACATGTCATATGCTGTTAGTATATTTCTTGTAGATATTAGACAGCCAGGCTGCTCCTAGTTCGTTAAAAATTTGAAGTCAGTATTTAGTTCAAGTTGCTTTCCTTTGTGAAGAGCAAAATTTCATCTGAATTTGTTTTCACAAACTTAAAAAATATCACAAGCAATGGTTCTATTTCCAGGTTTTTCAAAATTGTGCATTTCTTTTATAAGTTTACAAAGACAATTCCATTGATGATGGTGATCTTGTCAATAAAGGTATAACACTTGTCCAGAGCGATGAAGACTTTCTGTTAGGAAGTGGCTGTGCTACATACTTATTTGCATGTACACTGACCACAATGGTAAATCCTCTAAAATGGTAGTTTCAGACAATGAGCATTATGGAATGATACATATACTGTATGTTGGACAAAACACAATGGAAAACATTCAAAATATGACAGCAATGTATGTAACTGCTAGTCAGTGGCTGACTGCATATTTTTATCAAGTTTTTCAACATGCAAATCTTCATACAAATTTCTTGGAAAAGTCTGTTAAAGCCCTGCCACTAGTACTATTGGGGATGGGTTTTATGACTGCATATTGAAGTATTAATGTATATGTTCACACTAAAACTTTGTATGACAATGATAAAAGGAAACCCTTAGCACTACTGTGTTGAAGGTACATTAGTGAGCTTTCATAAAAGCTTTACCATATATGAGAACACGTACAAATGTAAGCAACTATGGTATGGCAGGATGTAGGCATTTATGGTTTTCGAAACAATACAGTAAAGTTCAATATGAGTAAGGGAACACAGGAAACAAGGAAATCTTCTTTATTTAATTCAACAATACCAAATATTTAACTGGAAATAATTGTATGAATGACAAACATTGCAATGAAGTTTTCCCTACAAGGTTTGATTAGACCCCAGAGGAACTGTGATCAGACAGTAGTTCCCTTGTCACACTTTGCCATAGGTGGCGCCCTACCACTGTACTTCAACAGGAGGACCTTACCCAATACTTTCATCATACCTTGGCTTGTGCAGATATCAACATACAAAAATGCTTGATTTTTGAAACAGAGGCCAATAAGTCCATCTTATCACTTTAGTGTTCCACATTTACTCACTGTATCATATTTTTCCACCTAAACGAATCAAAAGTTACATGTCACATTTTCCACCCATTTGCATCTGTTAATACAAGACATTCTTGCCTGTCGTAGTACCTACCTTTTGTAAGTACCATTGTTTATATTTCTATGGACAGGGAAATACACTAACGGTTGTCCGATTGCCCGGGGCAAGTGAAAGTCGCATTCGGACAAGTGAAACGCCGATGCCACTTGCCTGACGGGACAAGTGAAAATATAATTACCTAGAAATCAAATCCATGAGATTGATTTTCTGATGTGGGAACACCGACTTGAACAACAAATGATAATCGTTTTATGTCATTGTGCGAACTAGCGTAAAGTTTTTCACAAAATTGCATGATCGTTTTCAATAAACAATACCATCGGTTAATTACCGTACACTGGTTGAGCGTACGTCCTGTATAGTTCAGTTAAAACTGAAAAATTACCCTGAAGGTACAGTTGGAAGTGGAAGTGGCTTTATTATTTGTACATTATTATAGCCCCAAGAAAGTAAACGTACAAGCATATTAAATATTATATTTTTTTCATGAATATTAATGATCATGAATATTAATGAGCTGTCAAGCACTCTTGGAAGTCTGAGGAGCTAAGGAGCTAAGGATGTTGCAATTCTGACTTCGCCCTCTCCGCTCGCCGTAGAGTTTGTGAAGCACTCACGCTAGTACACACACTATCATACATCTCACACAAACTATATCGAAGCGAAGCAATGAATACAACGCTTAATCTGGGCGGAAGATAGCCTCGGGGACAATTCTGTCCACCAGCAGAACTATCAACCCAGGGTAGAGAATACGATGGCATTTTTCACTAAATCATGCAGTTTGATGAATAACATGATAAAGTTTTTGAAAAAAATCACTGCTTTTGCAATTTTCAAAACACAATTTTACTGGGCAAGTGGTTTTCCAATTCGGGCAAGTGAACTTAACCCCCCACTTGCCCAAAATAAGTGTCTTTCCCTGATGGATGAATACAGTGTCAGGTTTTACATCACTTTTTACTTTTGAGAGTCCCTGGGACCCCTGGTGTTAGAAAATGTGAGTCCTACATCAAATATGGGGGTCCCAATTTATTTCACAAAAATATTTTATTGTTTATCCATGCCATGGTCTTCACTGTGTTCAATTAGTGTTATAACACACGGCAAATGGTTGCACATTTCTAAAATAACTCTTACATGAAAATTCTAGTTCATACTGAGGGCCCTCATTGATCAAGTAAAAGAACACTATCAATGATTGAAATTATCTCATAACTTTAATGACAAGTTCACAACGTTGTGAATTTTGAACAAGTATTCAAATTCGGCAAATTGACAAGAAGGTAAGTAATTCCAAGTCCAGTAGGTTTGAGTTCACACTCTGCCAGCAGCTCCATCAGCCTCACCCCTTTTTTGTCACTTGCCAGTGCCAAGGCAATTGGCTCAAAACTGATGAAAATCATCTTGACAGCTGATTCAACCGACAACCAACGAACAGATGTAGGCTCAGTAATTTGTTCTGCCTTCCCATTCAACAGAGTTTGAATTTCTCTAAGTTTGTCATATCTCACACTAGAGTCATTGAAGTATTTATACAATGAATGGATTATATTATGATATTCTTTGCAATATTCAATATCTCTGCCTGCTTGAGAAGCAGCAAGATTCAATCGATGTGCAACACAATGCACTTGAACAAGGTTGGGATTTCTGGCTTTTAATTTTGCACCCAACCCGTTCAAACGACCGTCATTACGGCAGCCCCATCTGTTCCTAGTCCGTATATTTTGTCTACGGCCGCGTCACAGATTTCTTTCCTAATCAAAAATTCAATCAAGGCGGTTTCGACCCCTGCAGCAGTGGCATCTGTAATTTGCTGGTTACCGAGGAAAGAAACATTCGCCTCGCCATTCTGAATATATCGAACATATATAGCAAGTTTCTTATGAACGGTAATGTCACAAGTCTCATCCAACATTATACCGATGAAGTCACTTGCATGTATACTATCAATCAGGGACTTCTCGATCACACGTTGAATACACTCTTCAAACTCCATAACTATCTGAGGACGTTTGTAATATTCAATGTCTAAGCCGTTCAGATTCTGTTGATGCAAGATGTCAGTGAATACATCGCACGGAAGGTCACGTTTAGCGATCAGGTAAACAAAACAGTACGTAATTGTGCTGCGTACGCCTCGAGTTCGTTACTCTTACCCTGCAACTGCGGTCTTCTGCAGATTTGCAAGCAGTAGTAAATTGCGACCTCAAGCTTAGGATTTTAACACTTGTGAGATGACTTTTCGAGTCCTGATGACGAGTGAGAGTTGAATGTTGAAAATTGGAACAACCTATTCGCTTTCAAACGTACATCGCATTCCATGACGTTTCGCTCTTCAGAATATCGAAGCCATTTAAACCTATTGAGCCAACTTCTGAATGTTCGTAATTTTGCTGACTTGGCCGGGGGACCTGATGTATCAGTATCGCATGGCGAGCTGCTGTTTCGGCCTCGACCAAACCTGCATCGTGCTGGTTGCTGCGGCCGCCGAAAAACTTTCGCAGATCGGCCTGTTTTGGGTGTTTGACACGACCCGCCATGATGCATAAACATGTGTTAATCGACGCAAACAAGAAATCGACCATTAAGAATCAGTTTACATTTTGAAAGTCACTTTTTACGGTAATAAAATTTGTTTCCGCGGGTACCATTGGTCATCAAACAGTGGGGCCAATGCACTACGGAGCATTCCATTAAAGTATGGGGTCGGTAAGGTTTACTGGGATGTGTTTTGCGTGTTCAGCAGCTTCGCGAGATATACACCATGTACACTAGCAACAGATATTTCTGCGTCCGAAGGGACGCGTAGTTTAGTTTTTGAGGGGTCCTGCGTCCGGTTTTATGCGTAAAGGACGCAGAAATGCGCGTCATGTAAAACCCTGCAGTGTAAATAATGACTTACTGTCATAGTGTTATAATGTCCATGCTACAAGAATAGACTATGTCTCATTAGATCACTACAATATCACTTTCATTTCTTTTAAGTTCTAAAAACTGAATGAATTCTGAGAAAGGTACACTAATTTGATTAACTTACATATCAAACAAAAGTATACATTGTACTCCATAAAGTTCTATTTGAAGCAAGTATGTCATCAGATCCCTTCCCACCAAGTTTGACTGCAAGTGTTTCACCTTAGAGGAATGAAATTCCTCACACTATTGGCAGCTCTTTTGAACTTGAATTTCTCAATTTTTAGATGACACAACATTCAATGAGTTTCCACAAGATTTACCACTCAAGAGGGATTAAATTACTTTTCCATGTACATCATTTTCTAGTGTTCTCCACAGCTTAGAAAATCAGAGGGGCGACCAATTTACATAACAATGCATAATTTGCATATTCTGATGTTGTGAAAATATATTCTTTTGTGCAGTTATTAACATATGAATAGATTGCTCAAAAAACAGAGGGATAGCCCACCCCTAAAAATCCACTTGTGGAGAACCCTGATTTTCTGTACGTGTCTTTTAATTTGAGTAATCATTCAGAAGTACAAGTAATTCTTAAGAAAAATATCAACCTTTAACAGTGAATAAACAGAGGTATTTCTAACTTTTCCTTCATTTTCATTGTTCTATTCATTGACTTGTTACTGTATGTACACTCACTGTATGAATATTTTGATATGATGGAGAATTATTTCTGAGGAAAGAATCACATTTTTTCGTGTCACTTTTCTACATATGTTACATTAATCATAATCCTGGCATTAGTTCACCGTTTGACATGAGCAAAACTTTGAACGTACATGCAATATCTGTCAGTGTAATTTTAAAGTGCTATTTTGATCGTAGGCGGCGCTGTAATGTGGAATAGTTTTGTGGGACTTATCCATGATCGTTTGTGTTCATGAATCCGAACTTTGCAAAATGCCAAACGAAAGAAAAACAGTACTGTTACTTGTCGAATGTAAAATGTAAAGAATGATCGTTCCATATATTGCAAGTTGTTAAAATATGTAAATACAGAGTGTTGAAGTGCGAACTGACAACTGTAAGAAAGTGATAATGAACCGAGTTAACACCCATTGTGATTGTGACCCCGCAGCGTAACGCATGATAACCAATCCATACTCCAACAAGTGTCAGAAAAGCATTTTCTTGTAAATCGGAATAATTGGAGATCCATTACAACTGTAGGGGGAGCTCAATTGTACAGGATAAGAAGTTAACGAAGCCGAAAATATTTTTCCGGCAAAATACTTCCGACAAGCTGAGCGTTCCTTCGCGACCGTTTCAATCGGAATGTAAACCATAATGCAATGATCGGGTGTGTGTCCTATTATGAACGTCTACTCACCGGTACCGCCATACCCTCGACGGCCTGTAGAATAATACAGTAGCCCGAAGACGGTGCATCCTGAACCTCATCGTTTCGTTCGCTTGCCAGAGGTAGCAAGCTGTTCTTGTTCATGAAATCTTTCCACCGTTTAGCAGGATCTCGTTCAGCCATCTTGAAAATTTCACGGTTGAGTTGACCGCGACGCTCTGGTTCTCCTGATCGGACAGCCCTCTCGAACCAAGCAAATGAAGAAAAGACTCCGGGATTTTGACTTCCAACGATCTGTGCA
Organism: Ptychodera flava; assembly: GCF_041260155.1. NCBI lineage: Eukaryota > Metazoa > Hemichordata > Enteropneusta > Ptychoderidae > Ptychodera > Ptychodera flava. The sequence goes on along the minus strand of NC_091934.1, from coordinate 4,170,450 downwards.
CTGTCGCCGTTGTCTATGCATCCACAGAAATGAAATGATCGCTGTTTTCAGTTACGTAATTAGCTTACCGTTACGGCGTCTTCTACTTTTCTTACTTACAGGAGAAAATGCAAAACCAACACACTAACAACACACAGCTTTAGTATGGCTGCCTGCAGTAGATGACACGGTGACCGTCGGTTTGTCGCGTTGTTGAGAGAAGCCGTTCAAAATCATGAGCAATCCGTCACCAACCCCAGAACGGGCTATATATGGTTTTGTGTTATATCTCGCATCTATTATTGGTTTTGGTATGTTGTTTTATATTTCCTAGTTACATTTTTCTCTACAAGTTGAAGCTGTACGTGTACGTAGTACACTTGAGATGAGTACAGTAACTGAGTAAGGGAGCCGTCATTACTTATAGCATGGGGGGGGGGTCGGAGGAATCTAAGGGGGGAGGGTCAATCAAAAAAATGGAAAGCTGCAAGGGGGGGTGCTCAAAAGTGGGGACAAGAAGGGGGGCTACTCAATTTTGTTGATATGTACTGAAGCATTTAGTGATGTTATGAATTAATACAACAATAATAGTAACAAACAGCAATATGTATGCTTGAGATATGTTCACCCTGTAAATGTACACACACACACACACACACACACACACACACACACATATATATATATATATATATAATATATTATATATATATATATATATAGATAGATAGATAGAGATATATAGTATATAGATATATAGATATATATATCATAATACAGGTGATTTCAAGTAGAAACTAAATCTCATTACCTATGTGTTTCACGTTATTGTGATCTTCAGATGAGAATAATCAGCTATTCGACGTGGCAAGTCTTTAATGTTAGAGGCTAGTACTGAGTACATTTTTCAGTATTTCCTTATTAAGATTGATACACTTGCCTGAAAATTCATGAGAAACGTCTGCTTTCTATATTCTACATTGTATAGGTTACCGATAGGGGAAAATGTGTAAAGCAAGCTAATTCTGATTCTATAAAGTTTAAAACCAGTGGAATGCCTTGACAACAAACCCATCTTTTATTGCAGAAAATAATAATAAATAATAAATGTGAAGAATTGTATGTCTGTCACTATTTTTTGTTTTCAAAACTATAATCTTCATTGAAATCAGTGAACTAGAATATAAGTTTTGGAATACTGATTTCTGTTCCTTTGAGTTTTTTATAAGAAAAAAATCTGAAAAAAATACGCCCCAAGTGCCACCAAATAACACCATTTTAATCTCTATTTTTCGAAAGCTCCCACGGCAGGAGGGGGGACATCCCCCTCCTGACCTCCCCTCATTGCACAGTCGCTTGTGGTGCTTTCACACCGTGACCACTTCTTTCACCTCCTGTAAATTAATCCTACGGAGAACACTGCATGTCATCAGAGCACTATATACAGACCTGTACATTAGCCCGTGTTACAGTAATGGAACCTCTTTCCCAACACAGACCTGTACCACAGGGTTTAATCAGGGTCTGTGCAGGGCCTGTCGCAGCAGCAATCCATTTTACTGTATAGATATTTAACTTTCCCAATTTCTTTTTTTTGGTGGGGGGTCACTCAAAATTTCTGTAGCAGAGGGGGGGTTACTCAAACACGTCATGGTGGCAGGGTGGGGGTTACTCGAAATTTTGGAGTTTCTAAAGCAATTCCTCCGACCCCCCCCCCCCAGGCCGTTAATAATGACGGCTCCCTAAGTGTACTGTACTCGTCTCAAGTGTACTATGTACACTGCCTCGGGTACGCGACATGTCGCTTCGCGATCGGTACTTATTCACAGTAAAGAGAGATGGTTCTTTCTTTACTGTGAATCATTACCCATCATGAAGCGACGCGTCGCGTGCCTGTGGTACAGTATGCTGGTGTGTCAACAATCAGCCATTCCAAAAGGGACCGTATGCATTGAGGGGTTTCTAGACAACTGAACCCCAAGGTCAACTGGACCCTAGCTTCAGCCAAGTAAAATTGATTTTAGAAAGCTGTGACAGGTGCTTTAGCATTTAATTAGCACAAGTGCTTTAGCATGCTTTAGCGTTACTTAGTGGGGTCGTGGAGGTAATCTTACTATAGGGTCACCGGACAATTTTTAACATTTCCAAAGATCAACCAATATTTAAGTATGAATATATCACCCTGCCTGTTACAATGATTGGAAACAATGAATGTATATGATAGTCAGGTGTTAAAACTGGCAGATAGGGGTAGGAGAGGTCATATGTGAAACACTTGTGAGTTCCCTGTACCTCATAAAACTGCATATTTTGATTTCTCACACAAAATATTACCTAAAAAAGCCACAGTTCTAAGGGACCGTCTCAGATTGTCGCAGAAGTTCAGAAACGAAATTTCTTCGTTTAGATCAAAACCCCCTCCCCCCTCCCCCTAAACGAAACTTCAAAAGTGCGAAATGTTCATGTCTGCCTGAGAGTACAATGTTGCATTTTGCTATAGCTACTAAAGACGTATTCCCCTTGCCACATTACAATTAAAGTAAACGATCAGATTTGAGTACTAACAGGGCATTTTACCGCATAAAAGTTTCATTTTATTTTACTTTCCCTTTTTGCATCTCTTGTGCTGTTCTTTGTCTTTGTGAACACGCAATTTGTACTTGGTAGGGGCGGTAAATAAGCAAGAAACTTTCAACAAGGGGCCCAGGCATGTTCAATCATATTAAAACGACTATGACCAGGTGCATAACAAGTGAGAATAAAGACATCTAGTGGTTAGAGCAGACGCTTATAAATAGCACATTTTTTAAAAAATGATACTTTTTGTCTTTGTATAATTTGATGAATGAAATGTTTAGGATACAATGTTCCTATCGTAAATTGTGTTTGGGGCACAAACGAGATGGAAACAGTTAAAAGTTTGTTGGCACGAGAGTGCAGTTTTTCTTTACTTTAAAATAAACACACGAAAACTTGTGATCACAAAATAAAAGTGCGAAAGTGAAGTTCACTAATTGAATGGAGGTCAAACCCCCTCCCCCCCTAAACGAATAAATTTCGCTTTTTGAACTTCTGCGACAATCTGAGACGGTCCCTAAGTGAGTCATCATTTGTGCAAGTTGTCACTCATTTTAAACATTGGATAACAGTTTTGGATCATCAAACCATAAATTTCAAAAATTTGCACAGCAATTATTTAAAAGTTAGTCACAGACAGTAAGTCAGTAATATCTTTTTCTATCCGTCAACAGGCCTTTACCTTATTTGGGCATATGTTCCTGAGAGTTGGCTGACATATGCTGGACTGACTTACTGGCCACAGAAGTAAGTAAAAAAGTGACTTCATTTACAAAAAACAATATTTTCACAGAAAGCAACTCATTCCACAGCTATTTCTCATTATCTGTTAGATAGATATACAGATATGAAAAAAAATTATTCCTTCAAATACCAGTATAAGTTGTACAACTTTTATGTAAACATCATCACACTGTTGTTAAAAGTACACCAATGCTAAAGGTGAACAGCTGTTATTGCATTATTGTCTAATAGTGTACATCATAGCAAATCAGAGTCTTCAGCTGACAAACAGCGAACACTTTCTATATGGATAAATGCTTCTTGTTATTTAGTAAACATGTGAATATCCTTATCTAAGTACAGTACATGCATCTTGCTGGCTTAAATGAAACCCAATAATAAGATCTGTTTTTAGCTGTTATCAGTGATAAGACTGATTGTTTTAGTAGTCTCAACACACATCCTATATGGGTTGAAAATCAAATCAACCTAATTTCATTAAATGGAGATTTTGTGAGACTTACAGGTAAATATTTCTATTCTTATTTTCTAGATATTGGGCATTGGCAGGTCCAACATATTTCACCATGGCACTGCTTTTTGCTTATATCTTCTACATTGGATATAACTTCACCATAACCCAACCACTTGACTCTATGAACACCATAACAGGTACGATGATCTATCACTTTTTCAGAATTATTTGAATTTCCATGAATACTACGCACATTCATCATTATTTAACATACAGAATTGTCTAATGTCGATCCTCACCAGTCTGCTATTCTATATGTACAGTACATGTAATATCCTCTAAATCATATCACTTAGTATCACTACTATTTCAAGGTTGTCCAGAGTTCAAGGTTGTCCAAAGAATTTGAAAAACTACTGGTATTCAATTACTCCGTACTGTTTTCCTACAAGCTGGCCATAATAATTACATTGACAAATTCACACACAGTGTTTGATTTCAGGATTCGGAATGAATCAGTCATATTATGAATACGAGGGCTCATGTTTTGCACAGTTGTACAATCAGACCACCGCTAGGCCACTCAATCACTTGTCCTGTACAAACACGTGTGGGTTGTGACAATCATTCAGATTATGTGATTTTTTTTCAGATGAACATGCTCGTCCCATAAATGGAGACTGCCAACCAGCCGGTGCCATTCCACAGATAGGAGATTTGTCAATCAGTGAAGTTAACCAGAGATTGTATTCATGACTGTGGTGTAACTAGATGCGTACTGCTATGTGGTTTGTGTGTGGACACCCTGCATAGCCATAGCTTGTTGCATAAAACCAGAAAATGTCATCAAAGGTGTCCACTGCTATTAAAGATGCCATGCACTAGCTGACTACTGAAATTGTAAACATTTGGAACAGTTACAAGGTAGCTCATGCTATCATGTCAGTCAAGGCATTCATAACATTCATAACATCTTTGTAAGGTTAGGGATGATTGATATCATATGATCTGATCTAAAACAGGATGATACATTGACATTGCCTCAAAGTAACAGCTCTATAGGCTGAGGTATCTTTTGAATCTTTCATGATTAAATCTCAAACTTCAGTGTACGTTCATGCTTGAAGTTACCAGAGTTGCATGTAATAGGCTGGCTGCTGAGACAGATGAAGACAGCATATTGTGAGAATACACTTGGAACGCCGTGAAAAGTCTGTAACAATCCTGTTTCATCAGTTTAAGAAAGTACAAGAATGAGATTGTAGTAATGATCCAAGATCAGTACATCTGCAGTTGGCAGTCAGAGAAAATCAAACTCAAGTCAGACTTGAATTAAATACAGGGATTCAGTAATAAAGTCCAGGTCTGATTGGTGATTCAAATTTATTCAATTCTGTTTTAAGTAACCTGGCAAAGTTCAAGCGTAGACAGTTGAGAAAGAGGATGGGAAGCTACCGCAAAGAACAAAAGAACTGTGAAGAAGCAACGAGCCATCTATTTTGGAATAATTAGAACGTGTGAATCGATTTTTGCATAATTATCAGCTGGGTGATAGCATAGACAGTAGAGGGGGGCTCCCCTCTACTGTCTATGGTTATCCTAAAGATTGATTTATTCCTAGATGCGACAAAGAAACAGTACATTCCTTCTGAATTGGATTATTCTCTGCTACGAAAAAGGTGTGTTTAGGACACACTGAATGTAAGGCCTGCAAGCATATTTTGCGAGATTGTGCGACAGTTGGATAGTAATTGGATTTGTTTATCAATGGGTATACAAATCCAAGATAATTTATTCCAGCATATTTTGTTTTAAGGAAATACCACAGCTTCCGGTCCTGTTTCTCGACTGTCTATGGTTCAAGTAAATCTTTTTAACAACCAATCAGACTGGACGATTATTTCAGCATATATATTGAGATACTGAATTCATTTTCCTGAATCCATGAGGCTGATAATCTACCAGTGAGCTTGAAATGAGAGTGAGTACCAGTAGGTGTTACAAATACGAAAAGATCTGAAATTGTACCATTTTGTTTCATACTGCATGTTGCAATTTGGAATATGGATTTAACATCCATCAATAATCAATATATTTATAATAAAAGTATCAGCATAATTTGTGTGTGTTGTGTTTCATTATTTTGGCCATGGCATTCTGAATTGCAAGAAGGACTTCACTTTGTTAAAAGGATGCGGTCGTCTGAACTCTGCTCAAAGGTTGACAGGGACCCCAGTAAATACTGTATCGAGGCAGTAGAATAAGTTGGTGATCGATGAAAGTTACACATGTTTGTTAATGATGAATATCGTAAAATTTAAATGTTGCACTGAGATATGTTGAAGTGATGCATTCAGATATCATGCATGAAATACATTGTATGTAAACAAAGTCGCACATGTGAAGTTCTTTGGACCGCCTCCCTTTAATGTACGTCAAAGACATATAGGTAGAGAGAATCATGAGCATGTGTAAGATTTGAGTCCCATGTATTTGCTTACTGAGGTGTAAATATCATCACCATGGATACAAGTGAAGAAATTTCGGAAAGCCTTCCTTACGGCCCCTCCTCAACCTGCTCCTCTTTTAATGCATACACAATTAATGCCAACCGTAAAGCGGACCCAGGCTTTCAAGGCTACGTTTGATGTGCTTCCTCAGAGGAGTTAAGATTAGTGATTTCAGATATGAGGGCACCAAAAGTAAGTCATCCCGAAATTTCTGCCAGTTTCAACTGAAGAAGCTGCTGTTTCAATCTGCTTATACTGAAAAGTCCGTCGCTCAAGAGCGCTCTTTACGCTCCCCGATGAGAGCCCATTTCTTATGACATCTACATTAATTTTCAACAGAAGTTATGCTTGTTGAATTTTATTGCTCAACAACAACACTAATATATACATAAACAACAATAAAAAACAGCAACAACCAGGTTACTGGGTCCCCTGTGGTCAAACCAACGCTTCTGTCTACAACCATGGAGCTACAACATACGTATTATAGTCAGTATACTAGCCCCTACGAGTATGGCGAGAGTGTCCGACTCTAGCTGTGGAAACGCAGCTATCTGTTGGCGGGGTAGCGTAGGTCGCTGTGCGGGTCATCAAAAGGTCAACCCCGCCGTCCGACTCGCGACTTTGGGAAGCGGCGTAGCCAAGGCCGGACACTTCGTCATGATCAAGTGATACTTCTTCGCCAACGAAACCTGTCTCTCTTCTTATCCTCATTCTCTCCTCTCAAACTCCCCCCCCCCCCCTTCTCTGTAGTATTGGTCGTGCTCGTCTAGTCCCTCGCTGGAGTAGTTTTGCCTCCGGAGATTTTTGCCTTCGACGTATAGCCTGTCCTGAAGTGACTTGTTGTAAGATTCGATGTTTGAGGGCTCCTTGGTTCTGTATGCGCATGCGTATTTATGCCTATCAGCTGGTCATCCCATGACACAACTTGAACCCGACGCAGTTCAGTTCAGTTCGGTTCAGTTTAATGGAGTTCAGCCTTGTGAGGGATTAAGCATCAGAAGACACGGTCCTACCAAAGTCTTGTGCAGGTACGGAACTGTATGTCAATATTCCTCTTGAAGGCGTTTACATCTTTGGATAAAATGACTTCATCGGACAAAGTACATTCCATATTCACTGACGACACTTCGCCAGGAGATGAATATAAATAATGAGTGTGCAAAGTTGTCTTCTGTAACTTGGCCGGTGTTCTGACCTCTAAACATGGTAGCTTTATAAATGTATTTGTCTAAGTTTACAGGGCTGCTGACCTTATTTTAAACTGTCGGCCATGCTAAATTTAAAGCTTGGGCTATCAAGAAATAATATACATTTGCAGTTGAGAATTCAGGCCATTTCCAATCCTGTCAAAAGCAATAGGCACATATCTCACTTTTATATTGGTAAAATTGTTTCAAAATTCACACTTCTTACTCGTTTGATGTAGCGGAGGGTAGAGTAGTCATTAGCATATGATGCCATAATTGACAGAGCAGATAAAGAATAAGTGAGAAGCACCAAAGTTTAGTTCAGTTCACAGTCCCTCTATCCATAGAGTAGCCTAGAATCCTATTCGTCCGCTTGCCTCCGTACCTCCGACCCACTCCGAGGTACGGAGGCAAGCGGACGAATAGGATTCTAGGCTATCCATGGAGAGACTGTGTCCAATTCAAATTGCTGTCGCACAACAGAGGACTCGGACATATGATGGATGTGTCTGTCCCTTCCATTTCATGCATTGAAGTCACCTTCAAATTTCCATTTGCACTCTTATTGAGTAAAAGATATATTATATTATATCATGCTACCATGCGCCATTCTGATTGGACGAGAGCTCATTCCACCGATGCTAAAATACTGTTTTAGCACTGACAGCAGTGGTAAAACGGGCCCCTAAACCAGCATTTTCGAAAATTTCCCACTCGCTGCATTTGAACGTACCCATCTAAACCATAGACCCTCGCGAAAAACCGAAACAGTCCGCTTTGTTTCAAGAAAGAATACCGAATTTTGATACACAGATAAAGTGTGGGTCTGTAACTCACCTCTTGGTGAAAATAAGTTGGGATCGATGATAAAATACATCTCTAAGGCAGCACATTTGAGTGTGATGTAGACGAATTATTGCATTGAGGCGACAGTGCCCCGTGCACTTTTCTTGATATTGCGGGAATCGAGACGTGATATATCCTACCGCTCTTTAAAATGAAGCTAGTATTCGTTCACACGCTAATAAATTGACACTTCCTCACAGTAACGGTATGTCAGATATTCTTTACCAAAGTTTGGGCTGCAACAGACCAGGGTGTCCTAACGATGTAGATCAAGAAGTTCAAATAACAATGGGACGACTCCTGGCGACTGCGACAAAATTTGACATCAAATGCTGCGAACAATATCAGCGTCCAGCTCTCGCTGCATCGGGCTACACACACTGTACAACTGTTCGTCACAATTGCAGTCATCGTACGTCTGGATTATTTCAAACTGCGTGTTTTTCTGTAACTTCACTGTACCACCTCTGAATGTCGCGACGGTCGACGTATACCGTATACGCGTAAGCGGTACAGAATGAGACAAATCTATTTTTAGTATGCAAAAAAACCAGGACTATTGTTCATATGTAACTTTACCAAAAAATGTTACTTTTTCATTTGATTTGAACTCTTGACCTGTTTTCTGTGTCTGCAGCAGGTATTTTGTTCGCGTTGCATGCGAATAAAATGCAATGTTGATGAACGTATGCGTATTTATCGTACGATACTGTGTGCGTGTACGTAATCCCAACATAAAAATGCTCGGTCTCGGGCGCAGAATTTCCGACGATCGATCTCTCACACGTCCATTTTCTGCATTTGGGGCTTCAAGTGCCAAAATACTCAAATAAGACAACAAAGACACACAAGTTGATATAATATAATAGCAATAACCCCCTTCGCAGGAGGGTATACACTCGATTTTGGTACAATTCGCTCCATATAGCACTCGCCTATCGGCTCGTGCTATATGTCGCGCATTGTACCAAAATCTCGTGTATACCCTCCTGCGGCGTGGGTTATTGCTTAATTAACTCTTGAGCTCCAAAGTCTATTTTTGTCCTCTTTATGAAATAAACCCCCAGTCAATTTTTATCAGATTTTTGCCAAATTTTGAGATAAAACTGTACAGTAGCAAGTGAAATGTGATGTCCATTTGGTCCAAAATTATCAAAAAATTACAGAAAAATTCATAAAATTGGTAAAATTTTGCAGTAAAATTTTGGCAGGAGAAAATTACAGTGCTCAAAGGTTAACTGTTAAGAGCTCTGACAATAAGCCAAGTGCCTGTGGGCTGACCATCCTGCTACTTCAACAACTGTTGAGTTCCTCTGATTATCTGTGGTGTTCCATTGCATTTCTTTGAAACAATAACATAGTGTTCTTCTATTTTGTCAGCAAATAACAACATTCATAGCATTGCTGACACGTATGAATTAGATATGGGCAGTTGCTGGCACTTGTTATCGATGAAGCACAACCCCACATTTATGTATTTTCCTGCGTATTTGAGCATGGTCATTATACATGAGATGGTGTGTACTTACTGTTGTTGATTGTATTTTCATCAAAATACATGTACTTTATGAAAAATAATATGATAACCCCTCCCCCAACCCCATCCAGATACATGTAGTTCCATGATACCGGTATTATTGTTTTGGGACTGATATTTCAGATGTTAGTGCTTTCCAGCTGAGGCAGCTCGTTGTCTCTCTCAATACAAAAGTATTTACTTTTCTGGACCATTTCTGTCACCATCCACAGATTTCGTTGGAGGAAAAGACATGGAGTTATCATCAAGTCAAGGATTTATTCAATCAAGTCCATATGCTGCTATGAATGACTTGTTATTCAAACAATTTGGTTTTCAAGTACTCGCAAACAACATCTGTAAGGAAGATACAGACACATATCCCATCCTGGTCCAATCTGTTCTGAGAGAATCAGATGTAGAAATCTGGGGAGGATTTCGTGTCCATGCGTACATTGTAAAACTTGACTTCCAAAAGACCCAAGGCCAACCTGAGATTAGCTTAGCCATCCTGTTGAAAAATAAGTTTACTCCAGATGTGAAAAGACTTGGAGCACCCTTTCAGCTTAAAGCTTATCATTTACAGTGGATTCAGAATGTGTTGGATGAAGATGTGGATGGTATGCCGGTCAGAAATTCAAAGGAAATTCCATTTATTGCCATGTATGATGCTATTAATTTGTCTGAGGCAGAAACATTGACAAAAAATTTAGAATCATTGATTGGATCAGAAATCACCATACTACTTGAAACTAAAGGAGGCACAGGTCACCACCAATCAACTATGAGAGAGAAGTCCCATGACCTTTCACCTGCAGATACCAGCCAGGAGGTGTCAAGTAAGACAGTTGATAAGAACAAACAGGCACTTGAAATATTTTCGACTGATCTTAACAATGAAAATGAAAGGAAGACAATTAAGGGACAGAATCAAGAGGCATTTGCGGATGTCAGCCATGATGACGGAAATTTAGAACCAACAGCTGATAAATCAGAAACATGTGAAAGTTCTGAAGATTTGGCCAACATTCCCAACACAGACACTGACAAAAGATTACGTGCAGAGCTGTCTACAAAAGAAAGCAATCTGGAAATGAAACATCGGGGCATAAATTCAATGCATATCCTGCTATCACTCAAATGTCCAAAGAACCAGCAGCAGCAACAACAGAAACTCAATGTCTTGACACTGGGGCCGCTGCTAGCCCTGATACTAACAAATCTCACCATCATAAAGCTGGGCCATCTAGTGATGAAGAATTACTCCCAGGAGCACAATCAAAAACGAAGAGCACTGGGTTTAAAAAAACTCCGTCCCAGAAAAATAAGTTGAAATGTCAGGAAAGGTTAACAAGAGAGAGAAACGGTACTCTGCATGCAGAATTGCATATGAAGGAAAAGGAAGCAAAGACACTGAAACTTAAGAGAGAAAAGAAAAGAAAAGAGAAAGCTACCAAGAAATTTTTCAAGTGTGAGGATTGTGGCATTGGTTTCACATTAAAAAAAGAATACTCTTTGCACATGAGAATACATAAAAAGGATGCACAGAAACGTTTCCAGTGTCGCCTTTGTGGAACAGAGTTTGCAAAAATGATTGAGTTGACAAATCACGAGAAGTCTGTGCATCCTGGAGAGAAGCCCTATGTTTGTGAGGTATGCCACCATGGTTTTAATAACTTTATGTACTTGAATGGGCACATCACGCGGGCTCACGGGACAACTTCCTTCAACTGTGAAGACTGTGACAAAGTGTTCAAAACAAAAAGTGCCTTAAACTTGCACAGCAAGCGAATGCATCTTGGCGTTTGGAAGTACCAATGTGACACTTGCAGCAAAAAATTCTTAGATAAATATATGTATAAGTTGCACTTATTATCACACTCAGTTGTGAGGAATTTCCAATGTGAGATATGTGGGAAAGCCTTTAAGACAAAATATACTCTTCGCGGACACATGAAATGCCACTCGGGAGAAAGACCACATTTGTGCAATCTCTGTGGAAAGGGCTTCGGTCGCACACAGCATCTGAGGGAGCATATGGTGGTCCACACAAAGAAGAATGATTTCTTATGCGATTACTGTGGAAAAAGTTTCAGTAATAAGACAAATCTTTACGTACACAGAAGGCAACACACAGGTGTACGTCCTTGTGTGTGTACCATCTGTGGGCAAGGTTTTCACCGCCAACGGGCCGTTGCAAAACATATGGAGAAAATACATCCAAATAAAACACATGAACCAAGTGCATCTTTAAATTCCTGAATGTTTTACACATACTATTTTGGCAATGATTTGTTTCTCCAACAGTGTCATTTGTATCACTTTCACCCAGATATTTTTTTAGAGTATTGCATATGATTTTATCAACTATGTATTTATTTAGCTGATGTTTAATATATTTTTATTGTTCTTGTATTCATCATATATTTAGTTGTTTATTCATTTGTAGTTCTTTACAGTGCACTGAGGTGTATAAGTAGTGCACTTTAAAGAATTTTTCAATAATGATAATAAAAAGTTTGTGCATTTGTTGTTACAATTCAAAATTGCTTTGAAGCTAGTCATTGGCCAAGTTCAAACCCATGCACTGCCTCTGCCATGCTTGTCAAAATCCATTCACCACTCTGCAGACTGTGAAAAAGGCAACTGCAGATATTACAAAGTATTAGTTCTAAAATACAACTCCTTGTATTATATATTATTGCCTGAATAAATGGGTTTATGTTCCCGAGAGTAGGTGACAATTTGCCCGATGCCAGGAGGGCAAATTGTCTCCTGCTGCGAGGGCACTTAACCCATGTATTCAGGCAATACGGTAATATTTTATTACATGCCTATATGACATTTAGTTACATGCAGGGTATTCTCAAACAATTTTACCATTATTGACCAGCATCTAACAGATTTTAACAGAACTAAATAGCAGTGCGTGCATTGAAAATTTATGTCAAATGTGAAGGGTCTACCTTGATGTCACACATACCAATGGCCAATAGCAATCTCACCGTAGAATAGTTTGAATACTTTGTCAAGCCCCACAGGTATAACAAATTACACATACAGTGATAGAAGAAACAATTATTACATTTAAACTTAATTGGTATTGTTGGTTTTAACCCATGGCCCAAATTTGATCACCAGTGTCACTAACCTGTAGCAGACAATAAATATACATGTGGATTTGCAATAGGGAGATCATTTTGACTCCACACCACTGAGACAGTACAATTGTGTACTAACCATTTTCATCATGTGCATATTGGAGGTTTTTATTAGCCAGGGCCCATTATGGATCAACATTTGTTATCAAATTTCAGGTTAACCTTTGATCCACTCACAAATAATAGCATGTCATTGAGTTATATTTTTCTGAACTATATGATAATTATGGGTATGCAGTAATTCACTTTTATTTTAGATAACGACACAAGTCCAAAGGACTTCAGTGCCCCTGGGCTCCATGATTATCTCATTATCAATACTTATTTACAGATGTCTGTCCTTTGAATTTGCAGTTTTGAAAGCAATGATGCAGAAAGGGAGTTTAAAATCTCCAAAGAGTTATACCGTTGTGACAATTGAACATAGTGCAGGAAATCCAAATCAAGTGAACACAAATTCTAATACAAATGCTAAAAAAGATACTATTCAGATCTCATATACCAGTACAAACTGGTTCCAGAAACTGAAAATGGCATATGAAAGGAGATTCTTTATTTGTTGTTGCATTTATTAAACTGCAAAAAACAAATTAAACGTAATAAATCATTTGTGCATTTGTGCAATTTTGAAATTTTAGCTATTCATGATAATTTATGATTGTTCTATCTGTTGTGCTGTATTAATGTTCAACTAGGCAGTGCAATTTCTACAAACCTTTAACAAGTGAAACAGTTGGCATAGTCATTTCTATTTGAGAGGTAGTGGGCTCATGTTGTTTATGTCAATATAACTTTAATATGAGTACCTGTAATCTCTGGACTGTTTTCTTGTAAAAACATGATAGACATTAACTCATGATTGCAAAAAAGGTTACACATATGCTAAGAAAGTGGCTTCTTTGCAACGGTGCATGTCTTTGATAGCTACCGGTGTACATCAATTCTAAATCAGACTAAGGTGTATCCCAGTGGTCATGTGATTCACATTTGAATCAAATTACATGAACAGACCAATCATTGCACTGGTCATGTACGTGGATACAGTGCAAGTCCCAGACTGAACCTCCCACATCACTGGCTAAAATGGCACATTTCAAGAGTATCCATGCAGTGTGCTCTCCAACTTTCAGTATTTACGTTTTGGACTTTCAGGTAATGTGTGTGTGTTAGCCCAGCATGTGTACCGGATATATGAATAAAATTTTCCTGAATCAAAGAATTGAATCTGTGATATTTCAATGAACCTAGCATAGAGGGCATACAGTAGCTGTCAAGGAGAAACAAAGTTTTAATGAAGATCCACTCTCTCCAGAGTTACATTTCATGTTCTGGTCGGTCTTTGTGACTATATCCTACTCCTGTCTTTTGCTAGACAGCCATTTCATGACTCCATGTAATGGCAGTAGGTCAAGAGAAGCATGGCATTGTCAATTCAGGAAGTTAGCTTGCATTAAGATGTTAGAAAAGCATGGTAATAAAGGCTTGCTGAGGCTGACAACAGTACCAGGGCTTGCTTCAACCACTGTGGGCAGAGAGTTATACAATCACAACACAAGCAAAGTACAAAGCCTAAAAAGTGTGTGAAAGAGCATTGACACTGTATACTGGGGTGTTTTGTACAATTGTCTCAAAAAGATCAAAATTTTGCCTTCAGAATTTTCTCTGTCTGGTATTACAGTTACTCCAGTCTACATCAAATCAGAAGTTATGGTGGAGTCTCTATAACAAAAAAGAAATCAATATATTCAGAGTGACATCCGTGCCGACAAAGGAAGGTCGTCTGCTTTGACAGGCAATACCATGATTGCTATTTTTTCTGCCGAGACTTTTCTTGTCAAGATAAAGTGATGGGGCACATCTATCAATGATGGAATGCATTGCAGAGAGATAGCTATATGTATTTGCTTGTTTTGTATTCAAAAGAGACTTGCAACGTGCTCCGCAGTACTTGTGCAAATACCGCTAGTATACCGGTAGTGTTCCTGTACATGCTGGGCATTCCATTACAGTTCTGTATTTTCAGAATATTTCATAAACAATGCCATTCTCACACACATGAATGAAAGCACACAATTGCTGAACAAGTGGACACAATGCCTGAAACAACGATGATATTAAAAGAAATTCAGACAAGAAGACTGAAATGGGTTTCACAATCACCGTTTACTGTGAGATAAAACAGAAGCCACATAGGCAGACACTGGAATGGCAACCTAAAAGCTGTAGTGTGAAATTACATTGACAATACAAGTAACAGAAAAGAGCTGGTTTGATGTTTCATGCCTTTCAAGATCTTTAAAATAATGCAATCTTTTGCGCAGGTACCATGTCTAACTTGCATTACCATATAATACATAAGAACTACAACACCAATGCTCTGGATGTGGGCCCACTCCTTTTTGGATTGCAGGAAAATATAATCGTTCAGGAAGTAGCTGTTAACTGTTTTTCAGCAGTATTTCAGTGTGTCAGGCTTGATGGAATTTTCAATGGAATTTCACACTCTCAGACTGAACAGTCTTTCACAAGGATACCATGTACAGCTAAGGCTATCTAATACATGTACAGGTACAAATACCTTGTGCATATGCATACACTGGCTGTACATTTCAAGAGGGACAAGGACCTCAGCAGTACATACAAATTATAGTATATCGTCACCATCACAAATATGATGCCAGGAAGTTATGCATCTCTAGTATGAAGATGATACACAAACTATTCATTTGTCACTATATTTAATTTAATGTCACATCAAGGTCAGTTGAACCAAATACGTGAGTCATAGCCAGAACAACACAATGCCCTTTCAACAGATGTACTTTTGACAAAAGTTGCTAATTCCATCTTTTTCCTCTTTGAAAAATTTATTGCTAACGATACTTTATTTCTTGTTCACGGGACTGATGTAGCTTGTGCCGTTTAGAAAAAAGCATGACAAAATCAAATACATTGGCAGTAGTTAATCTGATAAGAATAAAAATGCTTTTGAATTACTTTCTACAGTTTTGTAGCTTCTAAATCAAATATTATTATATTATTTTTTTCCTTGTGATTGCTGATGTAATCATACAACAGTGTCACTGCTGAGATATTAATATGCACAAGAAATAAATGTAACCAGAAGACATAGCATAGCTGTATTATTAGTGTCAATACATTTTAATTTACTAAATTACTGATCCATTGTAGAATTCTGCTGCCATGATTTCAGAGGGCAAATGATTTCACAGAGACTCTATGCATTGGATAATGCCTTTAAATGATACTAACGTCTTCAGAAGTGTACGTCAATTGAAACCATGTTGGTATCCCAGAATGCAACATTTTCACAGATGCATATCACACACAAATGTTGGTAAATGTTTATATACACATGTTTAAAATGCTAAACACAAGATATAAATGCAAATTTTAAAAACCATAGAGTGATACACACTGGTCGATGTCCAGTTGGGCAAGTTTAATTTTGCACACCATGTAGAGATTTTTCTAGGTTATCAAAGAGGTAACAATACTGGCCCGACTCACTGTACATAATGTTCACTGATTTTCAGTGATTCTAACCAATAATTCACAGGTAAAAACAATGACAGCAGTAAAATTGAACTTCATTGCTGATGTAGCAAACAAAATGACGCATTACGAGATACACATGGTAGTCATAGAAATACTAATGATCTTCAAAGATTCTGACAATTATTGATACACAACTAGAATTGTACAGTGCAGAAATGCAAAACTAACCCATAATTTTGCATATGCAGTGTTCTTTGAAACAGTGTGTCAATGTTTGTTGGTGTTTGAGTCATAAATAACAAATTGATTTTTGAATTCCTCTTTGACTGTGCTGTGTCTGTCACAGAAAAAAAAATGTTTACTGCCAATGGAATCAAAATATGGATTCTGAGAAGGAAAAGCCCCAAACAATTTCAAAGGTCAGGAAAGTAAGTACAAAATATCTTCTCAACTGTAGAATATCCCAACATACAACATAACTGCATTATTCAAATCACAATTCCTCTGACAAAGAAAGCAAACTTGGTTAACATACCGGTAAAGCTTTTACAATTACTGTGTTACCCTGTGGGACATGATGATTAAACACAATTTGACTGTGTTAGTAACCTATTACTGCTTTTTGATAGAGACATTGACACTCACATTGTCAATTAACAGTAAGACTCATTTGCTTCAAAACCTTTTGAAATATCAATTCGATCACCCAGAAAGTCATGACACCTGATACTAAAGCACTCCAAAACAATGACTTGCAAAGTACAAAGACATACTCCATCTTCCATGTACAATATCATTACTCTTACATAGATCTTTAGTAAAATGAGAAAGAAACTACTTCTATTACAGTGTTTGATCTCAGTCACCAACTACCACTATGAGTCTGCTATCCTAAAATATAATGCTCAGTTTATACAGGTTCTGTGACAACTAATACTTAAATTACTGCAGCAGTCATCCACTGCAATCATTATCATTTTTCATTTGAGGAGATTCTTGTCCATTTCTGTAACTTAAAAAAATCTACTTTTTTCAGAATTATTATGATAACCCTCAATCTGAAAAAGCAATGTTTTTTTAATAATATGTGGCTGTGGTAAAGTATCATGATACAGGGATTTTTTTACAAGAATTGGTGTTTTAACCCATGGTTTGGCTAAAATCCAATTTTATCAATTGTGAATGCAGGCCTGTTTACCGAGAACTGAGGTGATGAGGTTACTACAGCTGCATGTTACCATTGACAGAAATAGACAACAATCTCTTTAGCATTCTACTAAGACTCATTGCCTACAATTTAATTAAAATTCTCCGTATTTTATTTGATTGGAAGATGCATATCATCTTGCTCATGATCTTGTTTCGTAGAGTCCACTCTTTCCAATGTACCTCACCCATTTTATGACATCATGATCACTGTAGTTAAGCTTTGGTTCAAATACTTTCAGATATCTGACCTTCAGACCAGATGGTGCGAATGGAACCTGGAAGCAAATCATATCACACATCAGTCCAACACTATCTGCAGTCATTATAATGTTAATTCTCAATAAAATTGACTTGGTTGGAAACCCAGAATTGTAGAATCCTTCAGTCCAAGGTAAATGAAAAGAAACTAAGGGACCATCTCAGATTGCCACATAAGTTCATAAAGCAAAATTCGTTCATTTCCGGGGCAGGGGGTTTGACCTCCATTCATTTAGTGAACTTCACTTCCACACTTTTATTTTGTGATTACAAGTACTCTTTACATTGTGTGTAACAATGAACAAAATTGCACACTTGTACCTACAAATTTTGCTGTAACTGTTTCCAACTCGTTTGTGTCATGCTATGGTTAATACTCAAATTTAATTGATTACTTGACAATGTCATGTGCTCAATGGATACATATTCTTCAGTATCTATAGCGAAATGCTATATTGCACTCTCAGGCAAACATCAACATTTCACACTTTTTAACTTTCCTTAAGGGGTATGGGGAGGGGGTTTTGATGTAAACGAAGAATTTCGTTTCTTGAACTTATGCGACAATCTGAGAGAGTCCCTTACATTGAAAGGAACATGACATACTCATGGTTTTTCAACCTCCATGTTAAACTCTGATGTTGTGTTATGCACATGCTCAGACTCATTAACTTTCACTTAATATGTGACGTGAATTTTCTCCCGCAACTGTTACGTTGCATTTAGCCCCTTGACTTCATTGAATGCCAAAAATCTCGGTGCTACATTGAATTAATATATACCCGTAAAGCTGCAAAGTTCCAGTGAGATGATATGTGTTGAGGTTGACTTCCATATCATGGACATCACTGGCAATGGTTTTCATTTGAATCATAATCAATTTTTTATAAAATTGAAATTCTAAAGAACTTCAAAAAGTTCCATATGGTTTGATGAATCATCTTCTGTATGTTCAATGACAGTCTGAATATAGATGTTTATTTTTGGAATGTAATAATGATTTCATTTACTATGTTAGTTGTTTTGAATTTGTAATATTTTGTGGGAAGTGTTGGCCTAGCCTTTAAGACATCTTTCAAGCAGGAAAACATTTCTCAAATACACAAATCCAAGGGTTTGTTTCTTAACAAGGGACTAACTACACACATTCACGTCTCTAAGTCTTACCTCAAAATTCATTGAAATTGGAGGACGTGCCCACTTCTTTTTCTCTGAGGTTGGTAGTAGTTCATTTCAGCGCTGATTTGAGATTCTTTCATACCTCCGATACGTTTCATCTTCCAGACAATGGCATTCTCACTAGCTTTGTACTTGGCTTTACCTTTCATGCAGATAACTTGAACACCACTGGTATTCAATGGTGTGGGAATACGCACCTGTCAAAATGCAATATTGCGAGGACATTCATCATCCTGCTTTAAAGAGGGTTACATTTTCACATCAACAATGTTGGTTGGAAGTAAGCCAAACAATTTATGAACTTGCTCATCGGGTTCCACTTAATAATACTTGCTCATCAAACTGTCTTCAAAGCGACATAAGCTGTAACTTGTGGCAAGTTTTTCAGTATTCTGATTCTGTATATCAACTACCGTGTCTAACCCTGATCCGTTTGTCATGCTGAAATTTTTCAACTATTCTTTTTATCAACACAGCTTGTATGTGTGTAGTGATCATTGTTTATTGTTTACAACTGAATTCTAATCCGGACTTGAACACAATTTTCAACAATAACAATGTAGATTATACTCATATAGGTTGTGTTGATATGCTAAATACTTGGCATTTAGGGATTCAATGCAGAAAGTGTAGGGAAACCACAGAACAAAAGTTCTGAAAAATAGCCAAAAGATACAGCTTATGGAACTTTCAACAAGTTCAACTTCACTTGAAATGTCATGACGTTAATGCCGATCAGTAGTCTACACATCAATGCATATTGTCGAAGTGTCAAAGTGTTAGACAGGAATGATTCCATAGTTACAGAGCAACATGATAGAGACATTGAAGAACAGCACATCCGCAAAGCATTGTCCACTTGTGGCTATCCCAATTGGACAATAAACAAGGTCAAAAAGGATAAATCCAGCCCGAAACCCAAGTGTACATCGAAGAAAGATAAAAACTCTGAGAAATCAAGAGGACTAGTTGTGATACCATATGTTGAGGGCCTTTCGGAGAAAATTGCAAGAGTATTTCGCAAGTTTGGTTTCTCTACAGCTATGAAACCACACAGAACCCTACGCAACATCCTTGTCCATCCGAAGGACAAACTTCTTACCAACAAGAAAGCAGAGGTAGTTTATGAAATACCATGTGCTGATTGTCCTAAATCGTATGTTGGGGAACAGGCCGCTCTTTTGGCGTACGCCTCCAAGAACATCAAAAGGAAGTCCAAAAATTTGAATCCAAACAATACACCCGTTCAACACGGAAGTCTTCAATGACAGATCAACATAAGTCCGCTATCACAGACCATGTTGTAGCCACCAATCACAACATTGCCTGGGAGGAGGCCAACATCGTGGACAGGGAGTCTGACAAAACCACCAGATGGATCAAGGAAGCCATTTGGATTAGACGGAGGGGAGAGAACATTCTAAATAGGATGAGGGGGCCTACAAGTTACATAACATTTTTGATCAACTCATCCATACTACGCCCTCAACGGCAGCAGATAGCAGCTGTAAAAGATCGAGGCTGTATGGCTTGAGTTGTCAGTCTGAAGAAGCTGCTAGGTTAGCGGTGAAACGTAACTAACGTGGTGTGTTACATCTCTCACCTTTTTCACTATGGATTTGTCAAAAAAGAATCATCCATCTCAATACTAACTAACACTTCCAAAAGAAGTTTCTATTACTTTATTCTTAGTGTATGCTTACAAAACTCTAAACATTCTTTGCCAAAAAACAGGGATTTCTGATGATGGCTTGTTACTGCGAAATGTTGCCCTTGTGACAACCTTACATTACTGTATCGCTTAAATTTTTGTTTACTATCTTATAAGCCAAACTGTTCACCAAAAGGCCCACACAAATCATTGATATTACTGGCTTAGGGACTAAACCGTGGTGGTGAAAGGGTTCAGCAAAAGCTGGTAGTGGTCATATCGAATAATTTCTTATATTTTTTTATCGTGCAATAGTTAAAATAATGCAGTAAACAAAATTTTATTTGCACAGTTTATCTATCAAAGTGATAGACATGCTCTTTAACAGAATTTAAAATCTTGAACTTGGAGAAAATGATTACATCTATAACATTAAGACAGTCACACAAAT
Source organism: Ptychodera flava (assembly GCF_041260155.1). Lineage (NCBI taxonomy): Eukaryota > Metazoa > Hemichordata > Enteropneusta > Ptychoderidae > Ptychodera > Ptychodera flava. The sequence continues at coordinate 4,149,206 of NC_091934.1, read as the reverse complement.
GCACTTAGGACCAGGTAATATACAATTATACTAGTTGGAAACTGTACATATACATGGAAAATGTTATCAATGCATAAATACTGTTAAATCACAACCAATATCTTTGTGAATTTCAGGCCAACATAAAACTTCTTACCTCAATTTTTTGTGCTAGTATTGAAGGTTTGAAATTTGACTTCAAGACAACTTTGACTTCCATTTTAGTTCTGCCAACTTCTCTGACAAGGGGAATCACACGGAATGGCAGACTTATATCTTTAGTTGTTCGGTATCTGTAAGATAAAGCATCATTCAATTAATAACAGTCATTTCATAGAAATATCAATAGAAAGCTTGTGGACACAATCACACAAGGAATAACTGACATTGTAAAATTATCTCACTACCAAGTACTGAAATATAAAAGTACACATTTTTGTTCTAGATACATTTAACAACACACATTGATGATCTTCTCTGACAGTTACTCAGTAAAGTCTAGTGTTGAAAATTAGTCTGACCAACACTGATGAAGGTTTCAACTGAAAGATATCAGGCACATCTATTAAAAAGTTGATGCGAACCGACTTACTGTCCTTGTTTAAAGGACAGCACAATACGTTTACAGAACAGGTAGTTATCAAAGTACGACCATGCAATCATAAATTTGATGAACAGTTTGTAAAGAACTATGAATAGACACATTGCATATCCCAAAGTCAGGAAATTTTACAAAAAGTACAGACCATCTTTCAAGTAAATGTCTAGAACTGGGATGAATCCATGAATAAAAGCCATGACTCTGAGATGAATTGATTCATTCTGAGATGAATTGATCCTAATAAAGCTTACATCATGAGTAAAAGCCATGAATATATACTTTGAGACGAATAGATGCTGATGAAGCTTACCTCATGAGTTCAAATTCACCATCAGGAGGTATAAAACTGATGCTGCGATCCGTTTCAAATTTACTTAATTTGACACACTGATGGAAAGTACAGTCATCAATAGCTATTGAAGTTTTTCCCGACCTAAAAGAAAATTAGATGACTCTGTTCAAGAAACTGCTGATGAGATCGAATGCAATTTAAGACAATATTGTCATAAAGCCTTCACAAATATAGACAACTATAAGTATGCCCCCACTAAAAGGTGCAGTTTATGTTTGTGCAATAATGTATCCCTCTGGCCCATGATGGATGAAAGCAAACTTTGCATGACATAATGTACAAAGCACAGGAGAGTACATTATGGACTGCAAAGTTTGCTTGAGTCCATTATTGGCTGGGATGGGGTGTATTATTGCTATTATTTTATAGTTTGGGCAATGGCAGTTAATTTGTAGATGCAGAAAGCATCTGCGGCCGCAATACTGGATAATTGGATACAGTATCACTAATTATCTGGTGGGATGATGTCACAAAATTCACTGGTATTGATGAAGCTGTAATATCATCTGAAATAATGTGACAACACAATCTGAAATGGTACTAGCACCATACCAAAAGGTCTGCAAGTTATAGGTTAGTGGTGAAATATACTTTATAGGCAATGAACCTCTTCTTCTCTTTAACAAGAAACTGCTACAGAGAATGTCTAATTTTTGTGGAAGTTTACCCAGTATGTCATTAAGCTGTGAAGATGGGATGGCGCAGTGCCTTATCATTTGGAGAAGTTTCTATCACACGTCTGACTTGTAGCAAGGCTCAACAAATCAGCAGTTTTCATTTTTTTTCTTCATGTGACACATTAGAGTGTTGGTTGACTGCTCTTAGAAAACTTTCAATGAAAAAAATGTGATCAAATAATTAACTACTGTTTTGCTCTACCAAGTATCTATCCTACATTGTTATTGTAAGTGATGTGGAATACCAACAACTACACACATCTGAAAACCTTCATAACAACGTATGTTCTTGAAATCTTCTATTTTCTTACTGCCCATTTGAAATCTTGAAGAGTAAATTTACTTACGTTTTAGCCTCCTCTGATTTGCCTTGCTTGTCTAATGTGATCTTATCATTCATTCCAAACTTACACTCTGGCATGCCACTCAGGTAACTTTTCATGACAACACGGCCAGCTACGTGTGCACTGAGTACTTGACCTGGACACATAAAACAACAGAACATTACTTGGACTGAATAAAACAAGCTGTCTGGACTACTGATACACATTGCACACAAGTTGTAACAGGTTTGAGTATTGAATTTAACCTGTCAGACCCTAATTTCCTGTGAACATTGGGTTTGTGCAAAGCCATAGAGTTGAATGGTTTAAATAATGATGGAGATTTACATATTACAGAGCAGAATAGAGGGTTCATTAATGTTGTTTGATAACTTGAAAATACCATTAGCAGAGGATGTCATAAAAATATGATTGATACAACCATATATTGTTATTTTCAAAGTTTGAAATCAACAGAGCTGCAAGGTAAGATGGCATCACTTTCATTGAAAGATCATTCCTGGATTTAATCAAGTGATTAGTCCAGTGACAGTATGCTGCAAAGAACAATAGTAAAGAAATTAGAAAATAATATTGCTACAGAGAAGAAGACATGTTTACTGAAATCTCATCAGGTTTTCATACAGTAATTCAATCAATGTGAAGAATTGTTCACCTTGTGGTGACATAAGTAAGTTGACAGATTCCAAGACATCCAAAAAGAGTTCATTTCTTCTGTATTTGATGCCTTCTCGCCTCCATCCAATTTGACCAGTAACTTGGCTAGTGATTTGAGACTGCTCTTCTTTTGTCTGTGAAATGGGACAATAAACACAAAGTTTGATAACTAATACAATGATACTTTCATTCAGGATAGTCATAAGTGCAAATGTATGAGCTGGAGTGCTACGATGTGTCAGAGGCTGCCAATCAAATTTCTTCCTCTTTAACAGAATGGTTTCTGCCTCACAATCTCAGAATAGTTTCAGTCTCACTATCTAAGAAAAGTTACTTCGTCACTCTCTCAGAATGGCTTACACCTCTCTCAGAATGGTTTCTTTCTCTCACACAATGTTTTCTTGACTGCTGTAAATATCATTAACAATACATACAATAACCTAAAACACCTTATATCCTCTGCCATTTGCCATTTCGCTATCCTGTTTGACTTCTGTAAGACTTTGAAAGATCTTTGTAGAAATACCTACTTTTCAACCTCTAAATTTTCACAACAGCAGAAGCTGGCAATCTACACATACAAGGTATGTTTCCCCTACATCAACTGATAACACTTCATGGTATAGGTACACTGCATAAACATACATACATATGTCTACATGTACGTATGTACCGGTATATCATTCATTCAAGCTTACACTGACATATACACACACACATATCCATGTCTTTAAGTTGCTCAAAGAAAAGACAAGTACCTGTGATTTGATACCCTGTTGTGTAATGTATGTCTTCAATATCCCAGTATCAGTGTTCTGGGGGTATCCATAATCCAGAATTTCTGAAATAAAATTATTTCACATTTATTAATATCTTTTCGTCAAAGGGAACAAGAGCTTAGAATTGCTTGGCTTTATATAAAGTGCATTCAACCTTTCCTAAATTTTTGAGTCTAGCTACATTGTATCTTCATCAATATTTCCTTGGATTTAATAAGAAATCTGTTTCATTCCCACTTAGAGTTGAAATGGATGATGAATTTATCAAACATCCAAAAAACTGATTATACTAAATAGTCAACTATCAAACCTCAATGGTCATAACAGACAGATCCATCAACAGCCATGTTGCAACACCAATCTTCCAACTTTACATGAATTTGTTTCATATTATAATTCCACCTATTACTGATGGTGTGCATTGTCAAAACATAAACAAGCACACTATTAGGACTTTAGTTTCTTATATTTTTGGGGATTCAATGATCTCCAACAGATCCATTCAATTAAATTAAACTTGTTTATCAATCAATCAATCATCAGTCTGTCTGTCAGGAAGTCGGTCATAGACAGATGTGAAAGTAATTCATTATTAACTCTTTGAGCGCTGTAATTTTCTCCCGCCAAAATTTTAGTACAACATTTTACCAATTTTTATGAATTTTTCTGTAACTTTTTGATAATTTTGGACCAAATGGACATCACGTTTTATTTGCTACATTTTTTTCTCAAAATTTTGACAAAAATTTGAGAAAAATTGACAGGGGGTTAATTTATAAAGGGGACAAAAATAGACTTTGGCGCTCAAAGGGTTAACCCTTTGAACAAGGCTCAGAAAAAATGTCCATATGACATCATAGGTCACAAGGGGGGTCAGGGTTCAAAGGGTTCACTGAAAATGCAACGATCCAAACATGTTTTTCATGCATTATTTATGTTATATTTGAAAAAGTTTTGAACTTACCGTCAAGCAATTCATAGATCAGCACAAAGTTATTTTTTATGTTGTCTTCGTTGACTTTGCCAAAATATGACTGCATAACTTCAACCATCTTGATAAGAAATTCAAACACCATAGTGGCATTGACATTCTGTTTGGTAACGGCAGCAAGCCATATGTTGGAACGCTTAATATGGAAGAAGCTTGTACGTGCTATGTTGGTCACCGGTGATCGTACTTGTTGACGGGCGTGGATGATGTTGACACGGAATGCATCAACGGCATGCCGACTTAAGGACAAAAAGTTGAAAAATATGAAAGTCACTTAATAAATGACACTAAAACCAGCTAATAAGATTACACAGATATTCAAAAATCTTTATAGGCTTCATAACTATTTCAAATATTTTTTAAACGACTTTAGAATTTTTTTCCTACTCTACAAACTATGTAACTGCAGATCAATTTGATTGCAACGTATAAATGTAAAGCAATCAAGTATATTCTTTCTGTCAGAATACTTATATAGTATGATGAAGTCTTTGGTACATGAGTTACAAACTTTTGAGGAATTGTCCAGATAAATGGCAAGTACCTACTACTTTATTTGTGAAGATTTGATGAGAAGAATCTCAAATTCTATCTATTATGTTAAAACATAAGGGTAACTTGCACTGTGGCATGTGTTTGAACTGCAATCTTTTGAGTAAAAGTCTAAGAAGAGATTATAAAATTTCAAGACAACACTGCTTACTTCACAATTACTACACTTTTTTATTCAAAACCATTTACCAATGACACCAAGAGTTCATTTTTAACTGCTATATGCCACTGCAACCTTCTAATTTTCCATACTAATATATATTTTGTGTAAATTACACTTTGTATTGACTTTGTTCACAATCAATATCATCATAAAAACACACCATTTTTTACACCTTTATAGGCAAAATCATGCATGCTTTACTTTGTAATGGTACAGAGTAAAATTCACAACTTCAAACACATGACTTCAAATCATGATTACTACTGTAATGTTAATAATTGTTGAGATATAATACTTACCCAATATCATCTCTGTAAACCCTTGATATAAGTACTTCCCCCTTGTGATTATATATGAAAAGACCGCCAATCATGTTTGCTGTTTTATCCAATCACCATGCTTTCCACTCTCACATGCTATCTTGCTATAAAGAATGGAAATTGAATGTAAGTGCTTCATAGTAATAATTTTACACAAGCACTGTCTTCTTCTCAAAGACTTTATCACAAGCAGAACTGAGAAAAACAAGTAGATTCCTCAGAATACATCATAGACAAGCTTACAAAGAAGTTACCTGGAGGTTCAAATAATTTACGTTATCATTCTCACGACTTTAGCTAATTCATTTATGTCCCAAGGGGTAACATACTTGTCAGCTGAAATATGCTTTGACATTGAATACTAGCTTTGTAGAAGATTAAATAGGTACGTGCAAGTCACTAACAATTGGTCACAAAAGCCATTGCACGGCCCATGGGCTCATAGCAGAATGACACGTACAGTATATGATAAAACTACACAATTTTGAAACCTCCCGTAATAATAGTAATGACTGAGTCGCACAAAAAATCCAAGGGCGGCGTAGCATTGTGCTGTTAAGTCACCTATTAATCACGTGGAACAAAATTTTAAAAAAATACCTCAAAGAAAAAAAACAAACAGAAGAATTTAATGTTAGATTCGATTATGAGTTTGGCAACTCCCAGTTTTACGCCCACCGAATCACTTCCGCCGGTTTAATGTACACACCTTTAGCGTTCATAGTACCCTACTACACTACAGTTCTGCACTATTGAATTAACGGAATCCGAATCATTGACCATTATAAGATTGTCTAAAATCATGCAACATCGATTCAAATTTTCCGATGTGTCGTCGACTGTAAACATTTACTAGAGAGTGAAATCGCGGCTTGCCGAAGAGGACTTGCTCTGCCACGAGAGTTACTGCAAGACTGCACCGCCTCCCATTTCCCGGCGAGGTCCAGCCGGAAGTGAGCGATTTTATCCCATCAAATGAACAAAACGTGTCAATTTAGGATTCCATGTGCAATCATTCGATCAGATGTACACTTTAAACGCAAAACATCGTTATGAAACATGTTACTAGAGAAAAGAATCGGAAAATCTCGACTGCCAACGCCTCGCTACTCACCAAATATGGCTGCCATTTTCTTGACTTGTGACGCACGGCATGCCGGGTAATTTTACCAATGATTGGTCACGTGACGCATAATTAAGAGTCTACCAAGCTCTTTGCCCGGATCCGTCGGAGAAGCATGTTTTTCGTTCCACGTTCCATAAAATAAGTCTTCTGCAAAGCGCCAAGGATGTTGACGTATTTAACACTTAATAGTGCACATAGCAAGAGTAGCGATATGGTGTCAAATTACTAACAAAATAATTCTGTGCGTAATGTATTGATGTATTTCTTGCTATATATGTACGTGTGGCATGCATCTCTCTCTCTCTCTCTCTCTCTCTCTCTCTCTCTCTCTCTCTCTCTCTCTCTTGATTGATTGATTGATTGATTGATTGTAGACATTTTAGAAACTTTCAGTCATGTAATCACCTAAGATGCCAAATGAAGTTCTATATTATAACCTTCTAGCTGCAGTTGTAGCTGGTTTGTCGGCGTCTGATATATTTTTTCCGAGATTGTTACAGGCCTAAAACTCAGAGGCATATACTGCCATTGTGATTGAAGGTGAATTTAATTGAACTGCAATATTTTGTGAAGGAAGGCCCGGACAAATTTAAATCATATATTGTTTCACATACCTCCTCGGCAACATTAGCCAAACTGTCACGGGGACTTATTCGTCATCAGGAAAACAACGAAAATTTCTATGACGTATTACCTTTCTGATTTACATTATCTGAAGCTGCTTACTCGACTACAGCTCTCTCATAATAGGCCTATGTCAATTAAAAATATCAATAAAAAGTTGTATTTTGGGTTTCGGTAAATTTGCAAAACTTTTCATTGATCTGGTGACTACTGCTAAAATATGAAGTCAACACGAACCTATGAAATATTTTGATTTAATCAATCTTTTATTACTCATCACACACTTACAGAGAGTGTGGTATGGTACATTTCAGATAAAAGAGTTAGACTGATTTACACCTTCGTAATCGACAGTTTTTCAAAATTGTGATAAACAGCAGCTGTTTTCAAATGTTCACTAGTAAATCACAGTTGTGCCCTATACGTTTCTTTTAAGAATTACAAGGTAGGTCAACAGCAAACAAACAAACAAACAAGCAGAATTATTCACTACTAACAATACAGAGAAAAATGATCGACTGTCTACTCTCCTATTTAATTAACAAAATCTATAACAACAGTGACATGGCATGAAAGCGCTACTTCACCAGAAAATGTAATTGATGTCTAGCTGAAATCACGACAGTTTGTCTTTGAATACTTCAAGCACTGAGACAAGGAATGGGTGACTGTGTGTCTTTTATTCAGTAGTACCATTACTTTCGACATTCAAGTGAATGGTTACTGCGTGAAAAATTAATACTCTATACACTAGTGCCACAGCGAATACTACAGTAAATACAAATATTGTCATTTTCTTTAAAAACTCAGTACATATGATATAGGCAACAATGAGTACACAAGAAAATAAGAAACAATTTTAGTTTAATTGTATACTTTGAATTTCAAAATACATCTCATAATTTGTTTTTAAGCAACTCGACTTACTGTTACTTACACGATTGGAACTAATTTGGGATAATTGGATGGTGAACTGATGTCTTTAAAATCTGCAAATGTAAGCTCATTTGCTTTTCTTTTTACGTTACTCACTTGTTTTTATCATAGGTAATTTGTAATATTGCAACTTTCAGCACTAAGGCACCTACCATTTTTGAGAAATTTGAAAAACACGAAGATCCAATTATCCCAAATTAGTTCCGATCGTGTTTACTGTTGACCTACTGTTACTGTATGGAAAATTTAGCTTTCGAAGAATAGGGAAGGGAAACTTATTATGGTCGAAACGCTGAAGAAATACCATAAAAATACCATAAAATTGTGACACAGTGTACAAAGACAAATAAAGAGTTTAAATTATTTTGTTTATTTCATTTTCGGCATTATTCACATTCACGGAAATAGGGAGAGAGATGAATTTAATTTGTGCATCAACAGTGTCCCATTTTCGGTATATGGCTACCATTTGGAGACTTGTCTGTCAAATGTATAGCAAATGGAAACTGAAAGTTGAACAGATTCACACTATAGAATGAACTGTACTATTGTGCAGAGAACAGAAAAAGTAATAGATATACGAAGGTTGATGTATTTAATAGAAAAGTTTCGAGTAAGCAATTGCCAACTTAAAGAGTATAAATAATCATTATAGTGGACATACGTATTCTGATGCTGCATTTTCCACTGCGAAGAACAGCCTTTACAAACTAAATTCACTTTGAAGGAAAAGAAAATTGACAAGAGAAAGGGCACGCGGTCTCTTAATGAATCTATTTCATATGAAAGGACAGCGCGTACATATTTATTAACATATTTAAAACTGAACACTATCATTCTTTTTATTCGCTGCTGATAACTTTTCGAGCTTCGTTAGCTAAGGCTGCCTTGTCAATCTTTTGTGAATTTATTTTGGGAAATTCCTTGAAGATCAGGATATAATCCGGTTGATAATCCTGATGAACCCGACTACGACAGTAATCTCTCAGATCTTCGGTAGAAGCCGTCTCACATCTTTCAGGATGACGCATGCGCAGATATCTTCGTTCAATCTTACATTTGGCAGAGGGACAACCGATGTTAACAAGACGCTCGGATGCTGGATGAGAACAACTTCTATTTCCACAGGGTAGATATTGATGCTGCTTCGTACGATGACGTCTGTTTTTCTGCCCATGACGCGACAATACCCTGATTCATCCATCACACCAACATCACCACTGCAAAACCAACCATCGGGCTTCTTTACTTCTCGTGTTTTCTCGTCATCTCCGAGATAATAGATGAAAGTAAAGAAGGACCTGAACCACATCTCTCCACAAATACCAACTGGTAGAACATGTCCCTGTTCGTTCACAATTTTCACTTCACAACCAGCGCTAGGATAGCCATCTTTGCTGGTTGTTATGGCTGATGGAGAGGCCGGGTTTTGTCGTAGGATTCCTAGGGTTTCTGTTGAACCGTAAGCACGAAACACTTTAGCGTCAAAAACTTCAGCTGCAGTGGTGAGGAGGCTGTCTGGCATCATGCTTCCTCCTGTCACAATTGCTTGAAGGGCTGGAAGCTGTACAGCATTTGCTTTCACATAACTGATGGCGTCATACAACATATGCGGCAAGAAAAACAACGCTGTAATTTGCTCCTCCTGCAAACACCTGATGATGTCAGGGACTCGCCATCGCAGAGGGCCAATGATGTATGTTTTACCAATAACTGCAGCGCCAAGCAGAGGCCATTCTGAGCCACCGACATGTGTGAACGGTGACATGCAAAACACTCTATTATCATGTTCGTCGACATATGAAACAGCAGCCCTTGATCTCAGACGATTGTGATGGGTATGTACCACAGCTTTTGGAAAGCCTGTGCTACCAGACGTAAAGAATATGTTACTGACGTCATCATAATCCACAGCCTCCATCCTCTCACGGAGTTTCTCCTCCCCGACGCTCTCACCTAATTCCAGGATTTCTGACATTGATACATTCCATTTCTTGCCTGTTTTTCTAGGTTGATAACGGTGTGAAAGCTTGTGTATTCACTGCTTGATATTTTTCCCGGCGAACTTTCCATCAACTCGGGAATGACGTCAGCAATCACGGAAAATAAATCTCTCGTTGATAATCCCATCACAAGACCAGAGCACTACGTCTTATGCAAGACATGCTCAGCCTGCTCTTTGGAGATCCCTGTTTGCAGGTGTACCAAAACCAGCCCTATTTAAGTGCAGCAAAGTGAACAATGACCCATTCCAGATGGTTGTCACTCCAAATACCCAGTCGGTCACCGTGATTGAAACCCACAGCTATCAACCCACACGCAAACTTGTCTATCTTCTTCTTCAATTCGCCATATGTTATTCTTACATCATCATCGGGAAATACGAACGCCTCTCTGTCGGGATATTTATCTGCAGTACGGTCAAACGTCTGACCAATCGGAAGTCCGTCTAGTCTGACGGTGTTTGCATTATAACAATAGCTCTTCGTTAACTTAAACCCTGCATGGTTTGCCTTCCTTGAGTGTCTGAAATATAATTAAGCAAGTTCATGATATCTGGCAGTTTGTACCGCCACGTACTACCCAAGAATCACAGTGAAATTAATTTCCACATCATACTTGTAGTTAGCGGTCTGACTATATGCTTAAATTGTAACATAAATAAAAATGGAAGATGTTTTGCAACATGTTTTCGAACATATCTTTACGTGCAATTTTTGCCCTTAAATCTTACGTAAAAGTACATAGTAGTTTCCGAGTTGGTCTCGAACTAGTTCAAAGTCAAAATAATGAATGTAAAGTGTGTCTTATATCACACGAAACAAATGTCTTTATATTAAAATGGGATTGTTTCTCTCAATGTAGGAATGAGTATCAAGTGGGGTTTGCGCCTATCAGCCCAGGCTGTAGACGGGTCTACAATCTTATCGAAGGTCATGCGGGGTCAACCTAGTCATTCGATGCCTCCCGATACTTTATAGATGCGTAACAAAGTTCAAGTATACTTGAAATAATTTCAGTAGAATATCAATTGTGATACGTGTCAGGTCATGAAGCCCTTGAAGCGGTATGCATAACTTCATAAAAGAATTGCTTGCACACACTGTATTGCTTGCCGTACATTTTACTATGCTCAACGACGAAAAATTTGGCCGAAAATGATCCTTTGATCATGGTACTGAGTTCAAACTAAGGAGTGGTCCTTATCATGACCCTCTGTCTTGACAAATATTCATTCTCCTCTGACTTTGCCTTACCTTTATCGCTGAATTGTAAGCATGTACAATCTCTGTCAGGTGATAAATCTGTGGACTAGGTCCCCCGCCGAAAATGGTGCTTGCAACCAAGAAACAAAACCTTGAATCTCTATGGTCAATGTGAAAGGCGGCTGCAATACTGAGTCGAAACTGTGCTTCAGCGTTTCTCAAAGTGAACAGTCACGGGACCATGAACCATATAGTGGGTTGTGCATCCATAATTCGCTGCGAAAAGTTGTATTTCTGTTTTGATAAGTAAACAAACACTAGATTAGGCTACGATACATTTTAGTAGCTTGTTGTATATTGCTGATCTAATTGCCACCACAGGCGCTTTATAGCATTGGGGTCAGCGGTCGGGTGAAATTAAGCGGATATGCGGGCCGAGCATTAGTGGTTGTGCAAGAAAGGGCACTGCCACTGAGACAAGGTCGAAGGCTACGAACACCTCTGTTGGCGCTACCGTCATAGAATGATTGACTGTGCGCCGTAATTTTGACCTTCCAAAAACATTTTTACGAAGGATTAACACAAAATTCCTATTTTGTATTGCAATAACGTTTTACATTGCTATACAAGACAGACTTTTTAAAGCCAACGATATGTGTATCCAGTTTTCCTGTCAGATATGATTTGAGTATTTATATGATGTGACCACATGCTTCAGTGCTTTCCACATCCTGCATTTTGCCAGGAACACGATTGGAACTAATTTGGGAAAATTGGATGAGAGTTAGTAGGAAAATGTAACGAAATCCAAATTTTTACAGCTGAAATTTTACAAAATGATAGAATAATGTAAAATTTAAAATGTTGTTCTCATCAAACAAAACAACGAAAACACAACGATTATTGCATACCTCTTTCATCGGATTCATTTTCATGAAAAAATTTTCATTTTTGTGTAAATGTACTAAAGAAACGAGACAAAATGCTTAAAATTTCTCTAATTGACGACTTTTGAGTCAGGCACTTTTGAAATGCCCCTGACTTTTTCGTGGATTTTAGGCTTCATAAACATTAAATTGAGTCAGGACACATTTTAAATGACCCTGACTGACTTAACTGTAATCAATCGAAAAGTTTCATTTTGGTCGAGGAAAAGTGACAAACTGAGATTATTACTAGTGTTTCAGTAATGAAGAAACTACAGACAAACTCTCATATTTTCATTCAAATATGAATATTGTTCAAATGTCATTTTATTTTATTTTTTTTTATCTTTTATTTTATTTTATTTGATACACAGATCAACGGGCAAACCCACTAACAGATCTGCGAAACAAAAAAGTCACACCATCACAAGACAAATGTACAAGACAACCATAAAAGTAACACGATACATTAAATTTAAAAAACATACACGAATCAAAAAGGAGAACTGTTAAAATGACTGGATAAAAAAGTTTTAAAACTACACATCGTAGAAAAATATCTATATTACATTTAAAAGATTTAAAAATGTTTTGAACAATATCGCATTAGATACTCTCATGCACTGATTCTTACTAATAACATTTCAACAGCATCGTAAATTTTGAATAAAATTTTAAAGATTGTAAGCAAACATGGTGTAATATTAGACAAATTTCTAAAATTCTTGAGAAATTGTGCCAATCCAATTATCCCAATTTAGTTCCAATCGTATTCAGGGTATACATGCACATAGCGTTACGATGTACCGTTGATGGCGTGCTTCCTACTACATCTAAGCATATAACTTATCATTTCTTGTTGATTTATTGCAATCAAAGCCATCAGGGATTTATCCCAGCGTTCGAAGTAGCTAGTACCCCTGCCTGTGCAGGTACATGTCAGATGAATGCAGCAAGATTTTTCTAAGTACACTGCACCCTGTGCATGTTGGAAATACAAGTTTAACTAGGTCTAGTAAAAGCGAGGAACCCTTCCAGATTGTTTTTAAAAAATTGGAAGTCTTTAAAGCAGTATGGTGAGAACTCTCTTCAACTATTTATATCTTAAGTACACCTATCATAGCGCTGACTAGCATCCTACAATCGCTGAAGTACAGTGATTTGTGTGTATAAGGATGTCTTTATGATTCTGTACATTGCTATTGATGACGACAATTTCACGTTTTCTAAACTTGCAAGCAAAACCGTACACGAAGTCTGTCATGAAAAACTTGGCCATCACGGACGTTTGATCATCATTTTAATTTATTACGGAAGTATCTTATTTATTTTTAATTGTCAGTTTTAAATTTTAATGACAGTCAACTGTACATTTTCTTTTGGTATTAGTAACTGACGTTATTGTCATGGTGACAGGAAAGTTAACAAACTGTTGTGAACTTACAGCTCTCACACCTAAGAGTGTATGTTGTTTGTTTGTTTGTTTGTTTGTTTCATCCGAAGGAAACTAAGAAAAGACAAGATATCTTTGAAGCGTAAATTCAAGTTCACAGGAGCGCATTTTATGTAACGTTTGACTTTTGGTAGTAACCATCTTTCTGTTAAAAATTATTTCTCAATTATAATTCTAAGCTTCATTTTTCAAGGATCCAGTTATTGCTCCTTACCTTGAAACAGTTACCGATTTTCCTGGCTGACAGACAAAGACAATTCCAAATCGGCAAATGTCGGTGCTTGATCCCAAGTGTTGATGTGAACATGGCAATATATGCGATGTCTCCCGCAAGCTTTTTCGTTTTCGAGCGTTCCTTAATTATCCTGAGTTTTAACAAAATCAGCCTCGAGAAGTATAATCTATATTGACAAAAGCAGACATTAAGACGAATAGTAAATAAATCAGTAGGATCAATTCAGGGAGGTGCAGATACCTATCCGGTGCAAAAGAAATATTGAAAGTATTTGGATATGGCTACTTAGTGAAATGTGTTTTACCAGGTCTTGAGGTTAGATGAGCGTTGCTTGAAAAAATTATGAAAACACTGTGCATGATGTTCAGCCATGGACGTTGTGAACATTAATTCCACCATTTTCAGTAACCTTTACCTCCTTAATTGCATTATTTTGTATTTCGTTATCAATAAACTCGCTGTTTTCCAGAATATAATAAATAAGCCTAGTAACCGTTGCCAAGTAATTTGATCATTTGGTATCCGCGACCACTATAATATCAATTTTCTTCCTTCCACGTTTGCTTCAAATACTCAAGAAAGTGATCGACTTGGGCCGAGGGCGTCAATTCTCTTGTTTAGAACCCTGTTATACTTAACTATTTTTTATGTTTGTTTGTCACAACAAGGGCATGTCAGTTACTCTTTAAACACCAATAATTCGACTTGCCAACCTGGCTGGTATATGTACAAGTTCCATATTTATCGTGCTTTCTGGTTTGCATATATCGTTATCCTACAACACGTCCTCGACCTTTCCCCAACTATACTTAGGCTGGTGTTTTCAACGCATCCCATACCCCCCTCTCTCTGTCTCTGTCTGTCTGTCTGTCTGTCTGTCTGTCTCTGTCTCTCTGTCTGTCTGTCTGTCTGTCTGTCTCTCTCTCTCTCTCTCTCTCTCTCTCTCTCTCTCTCTCTCTCTCTCTCTCTCTCTCTCTCTCTCTCTCTCTCTCTCTCTCTCGCTTAAAATATTCACTAGTACTGTACACAACAGTTACGATCTATTTATTAGATATAGATTTTTTGTATACGTTTTGTTGTTGTGTCTGCTCTGTTTATTTTTGTTCAGTCATAAAACTTTATATCATACAAGAGCCTATTCACAACGCCAAGCATTTATGCGTTGTTGCCAAGCAAACAATTGCATTGCTTCTTATCCTGTGCGTGCTCTGAAAACGATCGTTTTCAGAGCACTCACAGGATAAGAACCAATGCCATTGTTCCGCGAAACTTCGAGCTTTTTTGAATTGTAGACTTTACATACTGATGTATTAATCTTTAGAAAGAGAGACACGTAAAGAAAGGCACGACACCGTTCAAAGATTGAGAACACGATGCACGCGTGAACTCATTACATATGCCTCTACATTAAGACGATATGACATGAATACTGATTGAGTTTGGGCGTATCTGTATAATTTATGCCATTGTCGAGCTCCATGTCGACATGGCGGCCTCGCCTATATTCTCCGAGCTCAGTGATCAATTTTTACGTTGTAAAATCTGCTTCCAGGACATCGATAAGCCCAAGATACTTCCTTGCTTGCATTCGTTTTGCAATGACTGTGTAACGAAGCTCATTTCTACCGAACAACGAGAAGTGCAGTGTCCGGTATGCAACCACCACACACCTCTCTACGATCACAATGGTGTGTATATTATCCGAGATAATTACTTCATCGTTACCCTAATCGAAACGAGGTCCATGCTGAGAAAGATACGAGACGGCGAAACTGATATCACATGTACTTGCTGTTCATCAAAAAATAATGCTACATCATATTGCTTAAGCTGTAAGGATATGCTCTGTACAGAATGCGTGGAGGCCCACGGTCGATTGAAGGTTTTCCACGATCATGATTCGGTGACCTTGGATGACTTGCGGTCGGGCAGGTACACTGATTGTCTGGTACAACGAGGAAACGTTTCCACCTGTGACGTGCATGGCGGAGAAGTTACCCGATTCTACTGCAGAACTTGCGAGAAACCTATCTGTCGAGATTGCACCGTTCTCGACCACAAGGAACCATCCATCGGTATTGTAAAATAGCTGATGCAGTAACCGAATACCGTGAGGCGTTCAAGAAGATGCTCGCCCAAGTCAAGACCAAAATCTCTCTTGTCTCCGATACTCTGAAGGCGGTTTCAAATCCGAACAAGAAATTCTTGAAGAAAAGAAACGGCTCTGAACAAGATTCGCACAGAGGCTCAGAAACGACATGATGATATAGATCACATGCGTACAACCCTAGAGCGAGATACAAATTCGCTTGCGGCAATTAAAGAAACGCAACTCTCCGATTTGAAGAAATCGCTTGACGTCGAGTTACTGAAACTGAGAAGCAGTTACGAATTTACGGATATTGTGCTTAAGATGGGAAGTGATCGAGACATCTTGTCTGGAAAATCTCAAATTGAAAGTCGATTGAAAGAGCTGGCTGATACGTGCATAGAAGCAAAGTTGGATATCGACACTGCGGTCAAATTTATCGTCAACTACGACCATACAGATCCACTAGGTACAGTGGTTGACGACAGTGGTACTGCCGTCGACGGTCCTTCCGATTCCGACTGCCCACAGTATTTTTGTAAGTTGCTTTTTGAGTTTGGAAAGCAAGGTAGCGGTGTTGGTGAGTTCCGAGATCCCGAGGGAGTTGCCGTCACAAAATCGGGCGATATTGTTGTAGCCGACAAGGGCAATGGCAGAATTCAAATATTCGATGCTTTGGGACATTACAAGTTTCAGTCACCACCACATATGTTTAAAACGCCGACCGATGTCACACCATTTTGTCGTCATTGACTACGGTGAGCGTTGTATCAAGATTACTTCAATCGACAAGTGTCACCACAAGATTCGTAAGGGTGACTCCGACTACCCAAAGAGTCCGATCGATGACGTATTTTGGAATTACCTTCACGGCGTTACCGTTGACAGTGTTGGCCACGTCATCGCGTCAAGCTCTCGTCACGAAACGTCGCAAATTCGAGTATTTACACCGTATGGTGTTGAAGTTGGCCGTATCAGCGAGAAGGACATGTTAGATCGTATATTCTATATGGCAGTCGACTCTACTGGCCATAACATCGTCGTATCCGATCACGGGAACCGAAATGTTCGGAAGTTCGATGTCAATGGGCATGAGAAGTGGTCAACGAAGCTGCCGGGCCATTTTCTGACCGGTATCTGTTGCGACGAAGAAGACAACATCCTGGTGATGAGCTATCGCACCGGACAGGTGTTGATGATTCGCAATGATGGTACATTCGCCGGTCACCTCGTCGAAGGTTTACATCACCCAGAGGGTATGGCTTTGACTAACGGAAAGTTAGTTGTGGTTGACGGAGGCAACAATAGAGTCAAAGTGTACCAATACTCTAAGAAGAGTAGAAACTAAAGATCACCTGAAACCGTCGTCTGACCTGTATTTACTCAGGTTTTGCAGACAGACCCTAGAATTCACTTGTTTAGTGGATAACGCAGCATTAGTGACAGCGCAGCTATATCGGGTTTGTACAGTTACAAGAGAAGTTGAAATTCTCCTATAGCAACTCTGAGTTGTAGAGAGATTTCAAACATGCGATATCGATTCCTGTGACGAATGCAGTGACTGTTCAATGATGCAGCATTGTCTGTCATCTTGAATAATGACACTAAAGTACTGGATATCGCTTACATTTTGTCATACTTTGCATTCGGGAAAAAATCCGCCGTATTCTTTGAAAGAGATTGACAGAATGCGAACGTTGCAGTCTTTGAAACTCACTGAATGTATGAATGATGACGCTTTCTTTGAACGATTGAGTAAGATTCATATGTACAATGCCTTTGTACTGCGAATAACACTTCAGATCTCTGATGCACTGTAATGCACGCATGCAATGCACTAAACATTATTAAATCATTAAACAGCAATCAGGCAATCTGGTAGACACATTTCCCAAATTTGCTAACGATAAACGGACTCCAGGTGTGATAGGGAGTAAGGGGTGCTAATTGACAATTCAAGAGAAGGGATGCAGAATTGATGTATGACATCATCCCTTTTAGGTATCTTGGATTTGCTTTGTAATGTAATGTCTATGTGAATTGCAATATTATTCTGCCAGAGTGGTAGAGCAAATTAGGCTTGGTAGCACGTAGTTCATGTCATAATTGGTATAATTCATGTAGGTATTAAAGTATTTGAAAACGGACTTGCTGTTCTTCATCAATAATTGCAAAATCACGACAGGACACACCAGATTTCGACCCCAATATCAATGCATCGATAGCCGACATCAACCTTCAGTATTTCGTACTGGTCATTAAAATTACAGAGAGACAGAGAGACAGAGAGAGACAGAGACAGAGGTAGACAGACAGACACAGACACATAGAAATATGTATTTAACTTGGTGCTGATATTTCGAGTATATTTGCCTTGAAATGACCTGAAACTTTCGTTGGACTATAAAAACCTCAATGATTCACATAGCAATAAAATAATAAATACAAACATTCAAAATGAGGACAAAGTCTACAAATGATAAAACCATCGATGCAGTCAATGGAAGCAAGACAGCAAATGGATCAGAATGACAGCTTTACCGTGCACATTTGATACCAGACACTATTACATACTGAACAAACTCATTTCCTTAAAGACTGACACATCGGTAATTAAATGTTATTTTCCTGTATATTACATATCCTGCCATACCCCCTAATGATCGGAATACGTTTAACGTATAATTAAAACAGCCCTTGCATGTCTATAATTCATTTTCCTGAGAATGTTTGGTAATATATACTAGTGCATTTCTTTTTCGAAGTAAAATTAAATAACAATCGATACGTAAGATGGTAAGACTCTAAATCCAACAACGTGGCCAGCATTTTATCGCCTGCAGTGCGTGATAACTCGTTATATGCTTGTTAATAGTATCTTGCTTTTCAGTTTCTAATTTCCAAAGCAATTGTAACTGCTGTGAGTCAATTATTCTTGCAAACTATGTCGTATGAATTTAATGATAATGTAAACGGTAGAATTGGAATTAACAGTGTTGACGATAGGGTAAGTGGATATGACAACTATTTTTTCACAAAACCTTTGCAACGTTTTTATTGTAATCGACTTTAAACCCTGCAGAGGAAAACTAAACTGACATTTAGATATTCAGGCAACACAAACATCTTTACGCAGAGACTTCGCAATGTCAACGATCATTTTATCCATACGTAGTGATCAAGCAGATTTTCTTTTTCAGATCCCCCCTGATACTCTCAAAATGTTCATGTCCCCCCCAATTATCATATAGCCGCATATTTATTTGGGGTGCACGTAAAGAAAAAATAAACATGTATTTGCCGATTCTGCTCGTACATGTTCAACACTATACCTGCTATTAGCAGTTGGTAGAGCCATATTCCTTTAGGCAAGTTCTGAAATTGATTCATTTTAAAACACATCAGTGGACATTTTTGATTTATGAGATAAAAGCCAACTTTAGTTAATCTATCTCGATCTGTCAAGGCCAATGGCACCTGCTGAAGATCACACAAAATGACGATCATGAGAAAGTGTGCAAATTGTGAATTCCTGGCTACATTAGATGCTACTTATAAGTTTTAAACATTGATTATACTGGAAGGGTTAAAACTTTCCATCAAATAAACGTTTTAATCTCTGAATTGTTGGTGTAATGATGGTAATTTGAATCAAAGTCTCTACTTTACAAAGTTTTACGTTTATTTTGTTATGTATTAATATTTGATTATTCTCATATGCCAAAATTCAAAAATACCTGATAACTTTCAAGTCTTCTGGTCTTCCATGTGATGCTCTCTCTCCTGACTTGTGTACAAGCATGTTTCACTGTTATGAGTGTCACATGACCCGAACTCTTCAGCGACTTCATAGTCAGAGCTATCTCTGTCACTACCGGTATGCAGTGGGCAGTAGCATGGCAGTAGCTTATTTTGACAATAATTTTGTTCAGTTTATACAACTGCATTCTTGTTCTACTTCCTACAGCGTGTTTACCTGTCCAACATTCAGCTTGCCACCACAGCCTGTGTATGTGTACCATGCATTTGTATCACTGACAACTGACCGTCAGTCTGGACTCTAATTCAATTATCACCCAATATTCATGCAAGCTTTTGTCGACAAACCGAATATTGTGTGTTTCAGCATGCAAGAAAACTGTATTAGATATACTGCACAAAAATATTGAAAAATATTATCAACAGTTGCAGCTTCTGCCAAGATACCAGGCTTACATGTTTGGTTTTTTTACAAAAATTCATACAGTTTTAGATTTTTGTCGAGACAAAAGTAATGAAATGTGACAAAATGGTTCTAGATTTTGTTTAATTGTTACTAAAATTGCAACAATTGCATGACATTAAAATGTCATCAAAGTTTCATTGAATTACCCACCCACCAAACCTTCTAATAGTTAAAAAAAGGAAACCAAAAAAATTTCCAGGTGCCCCCTATAGGCAGAGCAAATCTTTCAAGTCCCCCCTCTACTCAGTTTCGAATCCCCCCTGAGTTCCTCCAGCCCCCTAACTATTTTTTTGTGAACGCAGCCTAAATCCAAACTCAACTGTAAACACTACCACTTTACTGGCTACACATACAGACAGAAAGACGTTACAGACAGAAAAACAGACAGACAGACAGATATACAGACACACATATTATATATATATATATATATATATATATATATATATATATATATATATATATATATATATATATATATATATATATATATGTGTGTGTGTGTGTGTGTGTGTGTGTGTGTGTGTGTGTGTGTGTGTGTGTGTGTGTGTGTGTTTTGGCTATGTTGACAATTTCAATGTTTAGCTATTGATGGGGCAGAAGCAGCTGTAGTTAAAGGGCCATTATTTGTAACTTTTAACCATTTTTACCTCGGAAAATTCCATGTTGGAGGCTCATATTTGTTGCAAAATGTTGTTTTACGAAGAAACAAACATGATTAGTGATGTTATAGCCACATAAAACTGCTAATTTTTGTTCAAACGTGTTGCCCTTCCGAGCTCGTTTGTTGACGTCTGGCATGCTCAGCGTGCTGGGGAGAACGCAAATATGGTGACGCCGCGATCACGCAAGATGTACAATTTCACGTTTATTGCGGGATCAAAACAACATCGCGTCGTGGATTGCCAGACATCTGGCTACGCAACGTGCTCGGACAATGGACAACGACGTAAGTACCGGGCATAAGTAATGAATATTTATTTTGAAATTGCTGTAAATGGCTCGCGCAGGTGCAGAAGAATGCCTACATTGCAATCCGCGTGTCAACAGAGTTTGTATTTCTGTCCGGACAAGAATTGAAATTTTCGTTGTAAAATCACATGTTATTTAGTTGTAGGGCACGTTATGTTTCCGAATAATATGCGATTCTCTGTTATTTGACAGGCTATTCAACATGAGCCAGTGATCATTTCAATCAAAACTAACGGAAAAATCGCCAGAAGATACAGCTAATGGAACTTTAATACACAAACAACAAATATCGTGAAAATATCCATACAATATCTGCACCCTTACCCCGTATAAGATATTTTTTTTATTTTATTTGCTCATCGACAGCGACATCAGGCAGCCACTTACAGACAAGAAAATAAAAAAAGGATAAAATACACTCAACTTTAAACAACAAAAAGTACTCTAAAAATCAAACAATGACAAAAACAAATTAACATGTCTTTTAAAAGTTGAATGAGATTCTTCAAAAGCATTGACATCGCAAACCTTATCAATCAGATCATAAAAAAATGAATGAGGTTTAAACTTTCGGAGTTAAGTATAGCTCTAAGAGGAAACGTAGTGTAAACTTTGCATGCAATATGCGAACGATGAGTGAAGCCAAATTTTGTGCAGTACTGTAAAGCTTCACTGCCTTCAACTTCAGACTTTCAAAATTAGAGAAGGGGAGTGTCATATTTACAATTCTCAGAATTCTGCAAAAAAAAGGGAGGGTAACACTTCTGAAAAGGGAATGGAGAGGCTCGCATTTTACTTGATAAACACCGATTGCCTCCCACCCGGGCCGACCCTCTAGTAACAGCTGAAAGTTCTCGAAAATAGTACTGCAGAAACGATTCACAGACTTCAAGCTCTAGAAAGGCATGTTGGTAAACACAGCAGTTAGCTGTCAACACCGTCCCGGCTGTGTCCTCGAGACATGCGTTTAGATGTGTGGTGCATGTCAGCCAAATCAATTGAATGCATGAAGTAGTCGAAGAAATGACACTGTGTCACAGACTTTTGAGTGAAACTGAGTTTACAAATGGTTTCACAGTGACATATTTCAACGTAAAATGGCACAGTTATTTCTAAACTAACTCAAAATAGGCTGGGAATCTTCATTTTAATAAAGGCATAATTTTGTACTTTATTATTC
The DNA here is from genome assembly GCF_041260155.1 of Ptychodera flava. Classification (NCBI taxonomy): domain Eukaryota; kingdom Metazoa; phylum Hemichordata; class Enteropneusta; family Ptychoderidae; genus Ptychodera; species Ptychodera flava. The sequence goes on along the minus strand of NC_091934.1, from coordinate 4,126,819 downwards.
GTCGGCAAATAACCAGCATTTGTACTGTCTTGGTATGTCTTGAAATCAAGCCTGGAAGAGCGATTTAGAGGAATATACACGGAAGGAAATGACGATTCTTTACAATGTCAAAATTGTTACTCTGTCTCTTGTTAAACTCTCAGCCAAGTCTGCAAACCTTACTTTTAATCTTTACGGCCCTGATACGGGTTTTGCGGACCGAGGTTGTACGGCGGAAGGGCCCGAGCGTGCGAGGGCCAGTACGCCGTACGACCGAGGTCCGCAAAACCCGTATCTGGGCCGTAAAGATTTTATCATATACCTTATTGAACGTTTGTGATATGTTTCAGTATTTATCAATAAAATTTTGGTAAAGTTATGGGCGTAAATTAAAAAAAAAACATGAGCCACGCAACTTTGCGGATTAATATGTACGATGTTGTCATTTGTTCTGTTGTGGAACGCGTCACGAGCTTGTTCTATGCGAACGCCAATGTCACTTCAGAATGAGCGCAGATGAGTAGTTGATCCTGCTCGTTAAAATACACTTTCTCAGCAAAAGATTGAGAGGAGGCTATCAAGCACTTGTTTTAAACCAATTTTGATCGGAATAAGATTCGAACTGTCTACAGTTTGTTTCAAAACTACGAGCGAAGCGCATAGAAACGGGTTCGAATCTCGCGCTGACGTGCTTTCGAATGGAATGTACGTGGATAGCAACGCGCGTAGCAACGACAACGAAAAAGTTCGAAAAAGCGCGCACACTACCTTATTTGGGCAAAGTGTGCCGGTCCGTGATACGGCAACTTATTACACACCTGTAAGAGCGCCTTTTCCCATAGGTTTACAAGGGTACGTGAATCTAGGTATATGATAAGACTTTATATTGCCTTGGTAGGCTTCTTCACGTAAACTGGGGGTAGTAACATAAGGGTTTTTCGTGCATAGACCATGTCGAAACATTAGTAAAGGACTGGTCAGTTTCTTCGGCCTGGGGGGTGGATTATTTTTTGCCGACGTCAAAAAGTGGATGACCCCCTATTCCAAATTTTGAAAACAGGGTGACCCCCCTATTCCAAATTTCAAAAACAGGGTGACCCCCCAGGCGCACGACATAGGTAAAACAAAAGGTGGACATAAAATATAAATATAATATATATATATATATATATATATATATATATATATATATATTATATATATATATATATATATATATATATTTATCAGATGAACTGGCCCGTATCTCCTCCTGTGTGACGTACACCAGCACAGATAAGAAATCCATATTCCCCCTGTTGTACGTCATCAACCGGAACTTTTTTCCTGCAATGGTACCGTTCGTACATGCACGTCGCAACACAGACCGATTTGTCGTGATCGATGCCGTGCTCCCGCCCGTGCTCATGGAATTTTGACAAAAAGGTGACCCGATAAATCCAGATATGGAAACATAGAAGGCATGTCCAACGAAATTCCAAGTCGCTAAAGCTTTAGCTATTCCCAAGAATCGAATGAGGATACTATCGATCATTTGGTTCAGTAACGTCACTGCTCCAGTCGTAAGGCTCAATGTGGACGTCGCGTCGCCGTACCTGGCGATCGCCAAGCGACGTCGTACCTGGCGATCCCGGTTGGCGATAAACCCTAAAGATACACCTCAACGAAAGTTCAACTTACTAAATGAGTACAGTATAATCTTCGGGAAAGCGACATAGAAGGCACAAGCATAATAGTCGGGTCGGAAGGTAGGGTTCCCATGCACCCCATGGATGTATTTTTTTAACCTACATTTTTGTAATCCTTAGGGTCTATATTTAATGAATTTTGATGTTCCCAAAATCAAATAGTGTCCCATGGGGTTCATTTGGCGCCATCTTTGCCGCCATCTTGGCCGCCATCTTGGATTTCAACAATGGGGTAGGGGTCACGTATTTACCGCTCGACGGAAACGGAAACAATAAAATACCATAAACTTTACATTTTTAGAAAGCCAAGATCATGGCCTTTTCATTGATATATAACTTAATAGGGATTAATTAATATTCGAACGTCGATTAGACTTTATATCGGCCATTGACTGTAAATCGTAAAATTTGCTAAATTTCACACCCAATAATTAAGTTCCCGTTCCTCCAAACAATTTTTCATAAGGTATTTATATATTTTTTGGAAGAACTCAGTGCAATAAACAAGAAAAACAACATTAAAAGTATGTGTCTTGAGATTTAGTGGGTGCATGAGCTTGTTTTCTTATTACGTGGTATGCCATATATCCGTGTGTAACATAAAGGGTAGGGGTAATGTTTCCCTTTCTGTTTCGAATCATGAATGATGAAACCATAAGAATGTTACATTTTTTAAAAGTGCCGCATCAGACCGTTCTAAAAATATATAGATTTATGGGGAAAAGTTGCATAGTTAAAAGTTACAAAGCTTAAACCTTTCGGTTTGTGTCGATTTTAAGTGATTTTTTAAGAACGAAATTACAACATATTGGGTAGGGGTAATGTTTCCCTTTCTGCCTCGAGCCATGAATTATGAAACCATATAAATGTTATACTGTTTGAAAGCTCTGAAATAGGCCTTTCCAAACATGTATATTTTTATTGGGAAAAGTCCTATTTTAAAGTTACAAAGCTTAAACCTTTCAGTTTGTGTCAATTTTAAGTGATTTTTTAAGAACGAAATTACAACATATGGGGTAGGGGTAATGTTTCCCTTTCTGCCTCGAGCCATGAATTATGAAACCATATAAATGTTTTACTGTTTGAAAGCTCTGAAATAGGCCTTTCCAATCATGTATAGTTTTATTGGGAAAAGTCCCCATTTTACAGTTACAAAGCTTATGCCTTTCAGTTTGTGTCAATTTTAAGTGATTTTTTTAAACAAAATTATAATATAAGGGGTAGGGGTAATGTTTCCCGTTCTGCCTTGAACCATGAATTATGAAACCATATAAATGTTTTACTGTTTGAAAGCTCTGAAAAGGGTTTTTCAAACATGTATAGTTTTATTGGGAAAAGTTGCATATTTGGAAGTTACAAAGCTTAAGCCTTTCAGTTTGTGGTGTCAATTTTAAGTGATTTTTTGAATAACATGCTCAAAACAGTTAGTCAGTTGGCCAGGTATCGAAATCATCCCCTCTAAGGCATTTTACCCACTATGATTTTCTGTTAGCTAGTGTTCTCAGCTGTCATAATCTGCTTATTTTCCATTTAACTGATGGTGTGTGAGAGTGTAACGACTTGTTTGTGAAGGGCTGTCACGCCCTCAGTAGTAAAATAGGAATGGGTTAGGGGTAACATATTTACCGCTAGTCGGAAACAAAAACAAAAAAGTACCATAAACAATACATTCTTAGAAAGGCCAGATATAAGCCTTTTACTTTTTTGATAATTATTCGACTTTAGACGGCGCCAATATTCCGTATGTACATGGAGGTCAGTAGCCGAATCAAACACATAATGAACGTTGATATGGCCTGAAACTTCGGTAAATTCATTCAAGCAAACTCTTCCTTTCTTTTTATTTCGAGTATTTTACCATGGCATGACTGAAACGAGCCTGGAAACGAAGGCTGTACGTATCTATATTAGTCCGAGCCTGAGTGTGATCTGAGAGCGAACAGATCCGCAGATAATGCGAACGATCGCAACTGTTACCAACAGACTCATTATGCAGAGCCATGCCCCAAAACGCCCAACCAAACTTGGCACTAATCATGATCCCAGGCTTCAAGGGAAGTGCGGTGGCCTTTGAAAGACCCTTTGGTTTGGTTTTGTACCGTAGTATAGGAAGAAAACCCGACCTATCGTCGTTGCTGTGAATGTTTGTGTTGTTTTAGCCTCTTTTTTGCCTATTTGAAGAATCGTCTTTGCAGCCTTCCATCCTGCGTTCTGTGTAGCGAGTGTCTTCGATCGCTCCCGTACAACTGTCTTGAGTCCCCGGTGCTTTATTGGGTGTAGAGGTAAATAGTTAGAGATCAAGTTGATAAATTGGTTGCCGCAGTGTTGTTCCAGGTGTTGCCACTTTTGAAGGAATTCAACACTCGGTATTTTGGCCTGGTAAGTAATCTTTAAGGTGTAACTGTAAGCTACGTGGTACTGAATAGGGCCCACTTACGTTTCAACACATTCGATACTCTTGGCTTTCGCTTATACCCCGTTGTATGAGTAACTGGGATCGGAAATGAGAAAGGCTTAATTAATATCCATCTTTGCTAATATTAATTCTCGTTTGGCTTACAGATGGCCACCTATACTTGTTTCGTTGAAAATTTGACTTTCAATTGGACAAAACATTGAGTATGACTTTCTTCTGTGTGTTATTTAGGCCTATGAAAAATATGAAAATTGCATACATGTTGTTGTCAAATATCTCAAATCTTAGATTGTAAGAGATAGGCTTAGGCTTCCCTGTAATCATACAAATGAGTTAAATGGGAATTTATTGGAGTAGATTACAGTGATCGAAGAGAATGGTTGACACTATAGAAATACTTATCTCAGACTGCGGGGACCTAACTATAAAAGAACAGCACAGAATACTTGCCGGATGTATTGACTGTTCATGTATAGTACAGGCAGTACTGTACAACATGGAATGTAAAACATACAAATCAAAGAAGTGGCAAATTTTCTCAACTTTTCACAAAGTTTATATTCCATCATTACTATCAGGATTAGGATTTTCCCAATCTATAAATAAGCTATTACTTGATTACACCTTGATTAAGCATGACTAATATTTTGCATTTGCCACGCAACCATCCATGCCCGTCCCTAGGATCGCGAACAATGCCTTTAACGAAGCTTTTGAACGCTTTTTGTGAATTGTGTAAGAATGTCCTCTCTGTGGAGTATAATGTGTGAAGCCGTTGTCTAGCTCGCTTGACTCTGATGACTATGTTGACTTATTTTTTCTCAGCTGCTGGTGGCTGATCTAGCTCGAAAGTTAGATCAATCTAGTCTCTCTGATTCGATCATGCTGGTGGGAACGGTATCTTCAAGCATTGACCCTAAAACGTCCGTTTGTAGGGTCTTTGCTTCAAAGACGTCAGGGTCTAACATTGGTTAAATGTCATCCATGATAAGAAACTAATGATAGATTCACTCACAAGGCATTTTAAACATTGAGGTGTCAATGGAATATAAGCCTTTTTAGTCATTTTCTGAGGTTTGTCTCGCCTTCTTATTGCTTGGTGTAGAGAGTGTTTGTTCGCCTTCTGTTTACTATTAAGTTGCGTAATTTGAATGCGTTCTGTGACATTTGGCTTTTCGGGTTTTAGTTCCAGAATTATTTTGCTATTGAATTTTAGTACCCAGTCGAAAATGTAATCCTCATTGGGAGTATATAGTGTTCTGCGTTGTAAAATAATTTCGAAAAATTGGTTATGATCTCTTGTTTTCTGGTAAGGAAGGTAAAGTGTTGTCGATCCATCTTATCTTAGTATGGAGAACCTATATTGTGGATTAATGGTGATTAGTTTTGAGCGATAAAAGATTCTCTCGTGTTCTTGTGTGGTATTAAAAGTAACACTATTAATAGTGAGCTCTGATTTGCCCAGACGGTCACGTGACTGTGCATATATTTACGATATACTGTAAAGTTGGCCATTCCTATCTCCAAAGTGGGTTTCTTTCACATTGTTTGTATTTTCATCATAAGTTTCAATATACTGATATAATATAGCGATAAACAACCCCTATAAGTTGGGTACACCACTCGAGCTCGGTTTTGACCATTTCACTCCTTATACACACGACTGAAGTTCGTGCGTATATGTTGTTTACCCGTCGAAACCGTGTGGTATCCTTTCAAAGTGGTACTTTATTGCTTATATATCTCTCGCGATACAATTAAAGAAAAGGGATTGATTGTTGCTGCTGTCAAATCAACTTAGCATGACGACTATGACATCCACTTTAGTGTTTGTGGGTTTGGAATATATAATTTTCGACATAGTTTTTAATTTCTTTCCCTAATTTAAGTTATTGAAATGAGTAAAACGTCTTTTATTAACCACCATTTTAACTTTTTAGTGTTATTTAATGCCTATAGAGTATTTTTCTATGTTCCTTTTAACGAGTAAATGACAGTAAAGTGACACAAACTTTTGAGTTTAGGCATTGTCACTGCATAATTTTTGAGTTTACCCCATCAAGCCATATCTTGTTGGAAAAACAACTGCGTTAGTGTTTCAGAGATATGATATTTATGTGGCTTCCTTATTCGCTGCGTTTGGTAGGAGAGGAAACATTATCCCTTAAATGTATATTATAGAGGGATGTACGGCATACCATATATATTGACGCACCCCATAAGTCTCAAGAAGATACACTCTTTTAATGTGTTTTTACTTCTCTATTGCATTAAGTTATTTCAAATGATATATAAATACCTTGTAAAAATTGTTTGGAGGAACATGAACTTAATTATTGGGTTTGAAATTAAGCAAATTTTACAATTTACATATTTTCATGTCCGATATAAATGTAATCGATGTTTGAATATCGATTTATCCCCATTTAGTTGTATACCAATGGTAAGCGGATTACCTGCGCTTTCTAAGAATGTATTGTTTATGCACATCCCTAGAGGGACTGTGGTTTATGGTACTTTTTGTTTTTGTTTCCGACTAGCGGTAAATATGTTACCCCTAACCCATTCCTATTTTACTACTGAGGGCGTGACAGCCCTTCACAAACAAGTCGTTACACTCTCACACACCATCAGTTAAATGGAAAATAAGCAGATTATGACAGCTGAGAACACTAGCTAACAGAAAATCATAGTGGGTAAAATGCCTTAGAGGGGATGATTTCGATACCTGGCCAACGGACTAACTGTTTTGAGCATATTATTCAAAAAATCACTTAAAATTGACACAAACTGAAAGGCATAAGCTTTGTAACTTCCAAATATGCAACTTTTCCCAATAAAACTATACATGTTTGGAAAGGCCTACTTCAGAGCTTTCAAACAGTATAACATTTATATGGTTTCATAATTCATGGTTCAAGGCAGAACGGGAAACATTACCCCTACCCCTTATATTATAATTTTGTTTAAAAAAATCACTTAAAATTGACACAAACTGAAAGGCATAAGCTTTGTAACTTCCAAATATGCAACTTTTCCCAATAAAACTATACATGATTGGAAAGGCCTATTTCAGAGCTTTCAAACAGTAAAACATTTATATGGTTTCATAGTTCATGGCTCGAGGCAGAAAGGGAAACATTACCCCTACCCCATATGTTGTAATTTCGTTCATAAAAAATCACTTAAAATCGACACAAACTGAAAGGCATAAGCTTTGTAACTTCAAAATATGGAATTTTCCTAGTAAAACTATACATGTTTGGAAAGGCCTATTTCAGAGCTTTCAAATAGTGTAACATTTATATGGTTTCATAATTCATGGCTCGAGGCAGAACGGGAAACATTACCCCTACCCCATATGTTGTAATTTCGTTCTTAAAAAATCACTTAAAATTGACACAAACTGAAAGGCATAAGCTTTGTAACTTTAAAATAGGACTTTTCCCAATAAAACTATACATGTTTGGGAAGGCCCTTTTCAGAGCTTTCAAATAGTGTAACATTTATATGGTTTCATAATTCATGGCTCGAGACAGAAAGGGAAACATTACCCCTACCCCATATGTTGTAATTTCGTTCTTAAAAAATCACTTAAAATCGACACAAACCGAAAGGTTTAAGCTTTGTAACTTTGAACTATGCAACTTTTCCCCATAAATCTATATATTTTTAGAACGGTCTGATGCGGCACTTTTAAAAAATGTAAATAACATTTTTATGGTTTCATCAGTCATGATTCGAAACAGAAAGGGAAACATTACCCCTACCCCTTATGTTACACACGGATATATGGCATACTACGTAATAAGAAAACAAGCTCATGCACCCACTAAATCTCAAGACACATACTTTTAATGTTGTTTTTCTTGTTTATTGCACTGAGTTCTTCCAAAAATATATAAATACCTTATGAAAAATTGTTTGGAGGAACGGGAACTTAATTATTGGATGTGAAATTTAGCAAATTTTACGATTTACAGTCAATGGCCGATATAAAGTCTAATCGACGTTCGAATATTAATTAATCCCTATTAAGTTATATATCAATGAAAAGGCCATGATCTTGGCTTTCTAAAAATGTAAAGTTTATAGCATTTTATTGTTTCTGTTTCCGTCGAGCGGTAAATACGTGACCCCTACCCCATTGTTGAAATCCAAGATGGCGGCCAAGATGGCGGCAAAGATGGCGCCAAATGAACCCCATGGGACACTATTTGATTTTGGGAACATCAAAATTCATTAAATATAGACCCTAAGGATTACAAAAATGTAGGTTAAAAAAATACATCCATGGGGTGCATGGGAACCCTACCTTCCGACTAGACTATAAAGTCATTCGACGAACAACGATAAATTTCCTTCATCACACAATTTATTCCGTCGTTTCTCGATCGAGATCAAACCTGCAGCGGAAGGCTGTAGTGAAGACATATAAAGTTGTCGACCTGTAGCCCTAACTCTGCAGTGCAGCGCTGTAGAATCCGATTTATTTCGAAAGTTGACTCGGACAACACTCACAACAGAACAGAGTTCCCATCAAGAAACAAAATTGAGATGTACCTACGGGCGATACGTGTCATAGCAAACATCAAAGTCCTTAACACGAAAACATTGACGACTGAGATGGCCACCAGCGGCGCGGCGGAGACCGGTGACGTACGGCAATGCCCACAACAACAAGCGTACACTCTGTGTGTCATCGATCTGAATCTTTGGGCTCGCCAAGGTCGTAAACTGATGATATTTTAAAAGCCACAGCATCTCTAAGAATGATAATACTGTTTCGATAGTGCCACTGTATTAACTTCATAAATATAATTGTAAATATTCTAAATAACTCAAAATACTATGGCTATCCGTCGGTAGCACGGTACGGTGAAAGCTATGATGGCAGACTTGCCTTGGCATCGCTCCAGCGCGAGACAATGATTGACACGCGCACGTGACCGAATCCGGATGTCTGATTGGTGGAGATAACTTTCGCTGTAGCGAAATTTCAGCTTAATCGGATTTATGAATGAAAGTATACCTGTAAACATTTGCACATCTCCTGGGTGACGGGCCGCTTTACTCGTTAAATGAAAGTAATCCGCGTAAATAAAACACAAAATCGCGATAAAAATCATGCAATTTGTTAAAATAATTTTGATCCATCCACATCAAAGAAAAATAAGAAGACTGTTCATGTGATAAATATATAATCCCATGGAATTTTTCTCTGTTTGACGTCATCGTATACTCGTGTTTTTCGCGGAGCCGCACAACTTCTCGCCTTCGGCTCGAAGTTGTACGGCGCCGCGAAAAACACTCGTATACGATGACGTCAAACAGAGAAAAATACCATGGGATTATATATAAATATACATACGTATATATATATATATATATATATATATATATATATATATATATATATATATATATATATATATATATATATATACATACGTATATATATTATATTTTACATTTTACATATATTTATATTTTAAATAGTCATTCTATATTTTAATGAAATTGTTGACATGTCAGTTGTAAGATAGGAATTTCAAAGTGTCAATCTTAAAGTTTGAATACAGTACATTTTAAATGAGCTGTATTTTGAATCAGCTCAGGCAAATATATTTCACACTTTCTATGCTTAGCCAGATGTCCTGAACTGTTTTACAGAAATGGATGTCAATCATTAATATCAAAGAGGAAAAAGCAGTGAATCAAAAACTTTGATGGGTGTTAAGACTTGCCAACCATCCAATTAAATCTCCTGAGGAGCCATAGAGAGCTTTTTTAGCCAAATCTGATGTGTACAGTGTCTGAGAGGACATTCTCTTGTACATTGAAACCATAAAAGCACAGCTAATATGACAAAACTGCCTTTTTTAACTGTTATTTTGTTCATAAAAAGCATCTTTCTACAGAAAACCTGTGACACAAAGGAAAATAACTGCATCAATGAGAAGGAAAGATATCTTGTCATTTTTCTATCTTTAAAATAAGTCACTGTATCAAATATATATTGTGAAATATTTGTGCATGTTGCTTTCTCATACTGAATTCTCATAGAGAGAACAGAAAAGTATCAGGAATTTGTCATCCTTTTCATATGAAATGCAGATTTCATAATGGTACACTTTCACTTAGCAATATAGCAAACATCAAGATATCTCTGATTTATTAAAGTATGGCGCCCGAAGGGCGCGCCGAAAAATATGAAACATCCTGAAATCTCTGATATATATGCCTTGTATATTAAAGTCATGCACCTGAAGGCATGCTGAAAAATGTCCGATATATTAAAGTAATGAGCTTGAAGAGCACGCTTAAAAATATTGAACATACAGATATCTCTGATGTATGTATGCTTGATATGTTAAAGTTGGTCGTGCTGAAAAATATGACTGATTATTAAAGTTGGGCGCGCCGAAAAATACAACTGAATGATGAAATTTGTGGCGGACACCCGCATTTCAGGCAATGATGAGCCTGTTTCAAAATTCAAAAACACACTGACCCCCTATTGGGCATTTCAAAAACATGGTGACCCCCTATCACCAAAGTCAAAAACAGGGTGACCCCCATGAATCCACCGGCCCCCAGGCTGAAAAAACTGACCAGTCCCTTATTTGCTCATTTTTTCTTTTAGCACTTTTGTCAGTCACACTGGGTCCAGAATGCGAAAATACTGACAAGAGCTTCGGCCTCAGCGACCTTTATGTCCACTTGTTGTGGATATATCGGCCTGTCAGTATAACAGCGTAGGACTGTGTGTTTAATAGTACTGTTAACGGCCTCCCACCACAGCTAGTGCCGCGGACTTGCGGCGCGCGATTTCTTCACCGAAAACAGTTGATTTGGAATCCAGAACTTGCTTTGGTCTGCGTTTTCGAGCACGCTGACCTCGTCTAGGTACATGATATGCTAAGCTGCTCTTGTAAACTCACGCAAAACCCACTTTTCTCCCTATATGCGAGGGAAGCGTTCGTTTCGCCGCGATTGTGGATCTCCTTCCCGAAAAGTATGCTGGTATACTATGACAATCCTCGGCCATCGCCAAATTCTGATTTTTTTCTTTTTGAAAATTTTTGCTTGTGACACGATGGCCGAGGATTGTCATTAGACTGCATGTAACTCTATGGGAACCGAAAAGGATGCTGGTCTACTATGACAACTGTCGGCCATAGTTGAAATACATTTCATTTCGTTTTCATTTTACTTTGAATTTAATTTTCTTTTTACTTTGATTTACTTTTATTTTCATTTTACTTTGAATTTTTATTTTCAATTTTACTTTAATTTTTTTTATTTAACATTTAATTTCTTTATTTCACGTGAAATGTTTTTCATTTTAATTTCACTTTATCATATTTTCATTTCAATTACGATTTTATTTCTTTGTTTCTTAAAAAATGTTTCAAATGAAATGTTCCTGCTTTTTTAATCAAAATAAAATCATAAAACAAACAATTTTTGTTTTTAATGTCTAATGTTTGATTTTTTCCTTTTCAAGAAACAACAAATTATTTTTTTCAAATTTATTTTGACTTATTTTTTCGTTTTTGTTTCGATATCATTTATTATGCACGAATTCGTTTGTTAAAAATCGCTTTTTAAATAATATTTGACACAAAAACAAAATACAATAATAATTTAGACGTATTTTTATCAGTGACAACTCCAGGCCACCATACGCCAGCACACGGAGATAGGTGCGCATGTTGATGTACTCGGAGGGCGATTGCAAAGTACGTAAATTGTGCGACAACGACCGGGAGGGGGCGCTAGGATAACACGTGATTTGTGCGTTATTTTCTCGGGAGATTCGCACAGATTTCGTGACGTTAACATGAGACCACTACCCCGCGAAGTACGAAAAGATCCAAGTATGGCGCTGTGCATGTACACTAGTCGAAAGGATGACCGACGATTCTTCCAGGGAATTTAAGCACATTACTAATATCTATGTTTGTAATGTACTCAAGACGCGTTCGTTCATGGATTATTCCCGGTAAGCACCTACAAATAGTAAATGTATTCAGCAATTTTGACACGATACAAACATTGGAAAGTAGCGACATCATGTTACACCAACACGCCAATTGCCCAGGCCTGCCAATTGCCCGTAAAATCAGAAGTCCATAAAATGCATTTGCATTGTCGCCGATGCATAGTCATTCTTCATTTGTACCGGGTGTCCAGCCAAGGTCATAACAAAGTCATTGCTGCTTTTGTATATACCCTGTAAAGTTTAAGGTGACGACCTCAAATTAAATACCTGCAACATCATCGGTGTCAAAAGTGTTGCACCGTGCTGCGTACCATGCTCTTCGTCGATTTCGATATGAACATTGTTGACCCAGAGAGGGACAGAGTACAGTTCAGTCCTTGAGCTGTTCGGTGCAGTGTTATTCAGGTCTGCGTTTTCGTGTTACCTGTTATCTCTGTTGTCAGATCATTAATGTGTATGACATGGGCAAGGGCGCGAGGAAAGTCAAAGAGCCTCCCCCATTACAACCAAATGCGTTAGTGTATCGAAAACCTGATAAGAACAACAGTATCGATTGGTACCACACTGAAACCGATGTGGTCAAAGATTTCTTGATTACATTTTAATCAACTCCGTCTCCAGGTATTTGTGGATCGGTGGTTTTGTTTTGACTTATGCAGCAGTCAATGTAATCCCAGAGGGACCCCCACCTTGGGCGATACGGGACAAATGAAGGGATTAGACTGTGTTTGCCATGAAACTAAGCCTGAGGGGGTGAGGCAATTGACAAATTTCATAAGATTAATTTCCAAATCCCCCACTATGCCCCAAGGTGGGGAGGGTGGGGGTTGACATTGACTGTCGCATTAATCTGACCTGATAAGTTCACCACTATTTCCTGCAATTGTCTGAAGAGAAAACAGTGGGGGGGGGGATGTTTGATCAGCTTTTTTTCATGACACCACCCCAACCCCCCATGCATGACTTTAGCTGAAAGTAATTACATCTGCATCATGTTTCATGCATCTTGCAATTATCAGACAACTTTTACCCTCAGGACATATGCCATTTACAAGGTTGAACCATTGTTGTAAGTTCTAGGTGGTGTTGAAATTCGATAAATAATATTTGTTCAGATGACAACACTATGAGACCAACTCAGATCATTAGATTTGTCAGCATTGATAATGTGTAGCATATCAGAAAAGCTGTATATTATCAATGCTGACAAACTTAATTAACCGTGTTTACTAATAATGCTTGTATATCTTAATTTAGATTCTCGCCAATTATCATTTTTTGTCTGTTGCTCGCAGCATTTTGCCTGACTATAAAAAACAGTTAAGTTCTTTCTTATACTATGGGAGTGTATACACATGTAACATTTCCAAGATTCTGTGTTTCTTAAGGTTTTAAATCAGTACCAAAACAAAGTCAGCACTGGTGTGCTTGAGCTCCGATTTTGTCTCAAATTTTGCGTGACAGACAAAATACAGATTAAATCTTTGTTTCTTACAATTGGGGAAGTGTTGACTTATCTAACATGTCAGGATTTGTGTTTATTGGAGAATTTTTTGGTATGGAACGTGAACTTATTTTTCGTGTCTACCCGGCAAGATTTTTCTGTACGGTCTAAGCTTATGGACACGTGTGTACGTTTTTTGCTCACGTGTTCACACACGTGAGCATATGGTTTAGCGATGTCTGTCTGCATAAGAAAACTAAATACATTATAATAGACAAGAGATACTGAAAACCAAAGAAGCAACACAATTAAGTGACAGCAAAATTTCTTGTATTGTACCACAAGTTTCAAAATTTTTATCTTCTCCAAAAATATAAGTTCAGTTAAGATGTGTACACAGAAGTTGTAGAATCACTTGTGTAGACATGGCCAATGTCAGTGACATGGTTGAGAATAAAAATCTTACAAATCTTAAGGCAGACTGTTGACAGCACAAGATGTGTTTTATCCAACTAATCTCTGAAATACCAGTTTCACAAGAAACAATGGTCAGCACAAATAAAGTAATTAGGCCAGGAAGAAAAAATAAATTGTTCATCGGAATCGCCGCTTCTACTTTGGCGTATTTGGAAATTTTTTTTTTTTGATCGCGGCAAATTCTTACTTCCGCATTACAAATATTTTTAGTACTGCCGCTGGTGGCGCCCTACACTTTGTCGGGTTTTCGCGGGCACGGGATTTTGAATGAGACTTCCGACGTAGTTGACCGCCAACACGTTGTTGTGACGTCTGAATTTGGCGAATCACGACGCAAAGTGGGTCGATTTGGCCAGAAATGTCCTCGTTTTGTAAAGGTTAGTAATTGTCACATCGTGAGTATTAATTTGATCGCCAACATTCGACGTGATGGCCAACAGTTAGTTCCAAAGATGCTATTCAGTGTTTGTCCTGATATTACGTTTGGCGATTTATTCAACAAGATCGTGACAGCAGATGGACGGTGCGTCCGATTGAATGAAAATTGCATCGAAAGTATAAAAATTTACGGCAATGACAAAACACATGGTTGCGTCGATGTTAAAGTACGATCTGAAAGATGACTATATAACTTCACTCCGATCACAGTACAGTGTTGTTAGACCATCGTGTAAAATGTGTAGAGACAGTGGTAAAGAGGCCAAAACATGGGGCCAAAGTAAAATGAAAAAACTCAGATGCTAGGTCCCACCATGACACATCCATGGCCAGAAGTCGGGATTTTTTCATTTTAGACATTTTTACATTTTAGTAGTGCATGTTTGACATGTTAGGTCGGAACTAACAGCCGAACTAACGTGACCAAAAAAGCCAAACTTGCAAACCTATCGTGTATCGTGCAGACCCAACATATCCGCACCTATCGTTTCTAAAATGTCTAACGTGTGTGCCAGGTTGGAACTAACGTGCCTAAAATGCCAAACGTGCAAACCTATCGTGTCTCGTGCAGACCTAACGTTAAAGAACCTATGGCTAACATGTATTGCATTTTAGGGCGTACAAATAAGTCCTATTCTATCATGCCAATCGTGCAAACCTACCGTGTATCGTGCACCCCAAACATGGATGCACCTATCGTGTCTAAAGTGTCTAACGTGTATATCATGACTTCACGATTGACATATGGTACCATTCGACTTATCTGGACATATACGTTAGACATTTTAGACACGTTAGGTCCGTACACGTTGGGTCAGCACGTTACACGATAAATTTGCACGATTGGCATGATAGATTTTGACTCTTGGACAACCTAAAATGACATACACGTTAGACATTTTAGACACGTTAGCTCCGTAAATCTTAGGTCGGCACGTTATACGATATGTCTCAAGATTCACGTGATGGCCTACAAACACGGTAAGGTCTAACTCTATCATGCCAATCGTGCAAACCTATCGTGTAACGTGCCGACCTAACGTGTACGCACCTAACGTGTCTAAAATGTCTAACGTGCATGTCATTTTAGGTTCTCGACATGGGTCAAAATCTATCATGCCAATCGTGCAAACCTATCGTGTATCGTGCAAACCTAACGTGTACGCACCTAACGTGTCTAA
Organism: Ptychodera flava; assembly: GCF_041260155.1. Lineage (NCBI taxonomy): Eukaryota > Metazoa > Hemichordata > Enteropneusta > Ptychoderidae > Ptychodera > Ptychodera flava. The sequence continues at coordinate 4,111,188 of NC_091934.1, read as the reverse complement.
ATGTCTAACGTGTATGTCATTTTAGGTTCTCGACATGGGTCAAAATCTATCATGCCAATCGTGCAAACCTATCGTGTATCGTGCAAACCTAACGTGTACGGACCTAACGTGTCTAAAATGTCTAACGTGCATGTCATTTTAGGTTCTCGACATGGGTCAAAATCTATCATGCCAATCGTGCAAACCTATCGTGTATCTTGCAAACCTAACGTGTACGGACCTAACGTGTCTAAAATGTCTAACGTGTATATCATGACTGTACCATTCAACTTATCTGGAGACCCTAAAATGACATACTTGTTAGACATTTTAGACACGTTAGATCCGTACTCGTTAGGTTTGCACGATACACGATAGCTTTGCATGATTGCCATGATAGATTTTGACTCGTGGACAACCTAAAATGACATACACGTTAGACATTTTAGACACGTTAGCTCCGTGAATCTTAGGTCGGCACGTTATACGATATTTCTCAAGATTCACGTGATGGCCTACAAACACGGTAAGGTCTACCTCTATCATGCCAATCGTGCAGACCTATCTTGTATCGTGCAGACCTAACGTGTACGCACCTAACGTGTCTAAAATGTCTAACGTGCATGTCATTTTAGGTTCTCCACATGACTCCAATTTCTATCATGCCAATCATGCAATCCTATCGTGTATCGTGCAGACCTTACGTGTACGGACATAACGTGTCTAAAATGTCTAACGTGCATGTCATTTTAGGTTCTAAACATGGGTCAAAATCTATCATGCCAATCATGCAAACCTATTGTGTATCTTGCAAACCTAACGTGTACGGACCTAACGTGTCTAAAATGTCTAACGTGTATGTCATTTTAGGTTCTCCACATGACTCCAATTTCTATCATGCCAATCATGCAATCCTATCGTGTATCGTGCAGACCTTATGTGTACGGACATAACGTGTCTAAAATGTCTAACGTGCATGTCATTTTAGGTTCTCCACATTAGTCAAAATCTATCATGCCAATCGTGCAGACCTTACGTGTATCGTGCAGACCTTACGTGTACGGACCTAATGTGTCTAAAATGTCTAACGTGCATGTCATTTTAGGTTCTAAACATGGGTCAAAATCTATCATGCCAATCGTGCAAACCTATCGTGTATCGTGCAAACCTAACGTGTACACACCTAACGTGTCTAAAATGTCTAATGTGCATGTCATTTTAGGTTCTCCACATGAGTCAAAATTTATCATGCCAATCGTGCAAACCTATCGTGTATCGTGCAAACCTAACGTGTACGGACCTAACGTGTCTAAAATGTCTAACGTGTATGTCATTTTAGGTTCTCCACATGACTCCAATTTCTATCATGCCAATCATGCACACCTATCGTGTATCGTGCAGACCTTACGTGTACGGACCTAACGTGTCTAAAATGTCTAACGTGTATGTCATTTTAGGTTTTCAACATCGGTCAAAATCTACCATGCCAATCATGCTGACCTATCGTGTATCGTGCAAACCTAACGTGTACGGACCTAACGTGTCTAAAATGTCTAACGTGCAGACTTTTACAGTGTTTAGTCATGCACGTTTGCCTTACACGTTTGGGTTCTATAATGTACAATGGCATACAACTCCCCATAGCACGATAGCTTCAACAATGTGAAACGTGCATTTTTACCAACTACTGGCCATAGCTCCCATGACAATATTAAAGGACAATACTGAATTGTTGGATTTCAGTAATTTGCTGTACATTTCAGTTTTATTCTGAGAGAATGTTGAAATTCTTGACCCCGGAGTGACGTCACTTTCACCTATTGCTAGCGAGTGAGGTGAATTGGGATTTGGTTATACAGGACAGTGAACAATGCAGAAATTATGTGACAAAGGACAGAACTTAGTGTTTATCATTGACATAATGTTGAAACTTTGAATACTGGTGTAAAGGTTGAAAAATTCACACTTCAATATTCTGTTCTCACGGCAGTGTGACGCAAAAATGACGTAAAAAACCGCAAGTTCCCGGATGTCTGCGGTCAAGAATACTCAGAATATGTTGTGCAAACACTAACTGTGAATGTAATGGCTTATGTTATTGTTGGGAAATATAGTACTTATTGAATTCAGTTACCAGTATCAGTGTTTCTTGTCTGAGATATTTCTGGTAAAAAGGGAAACAATTATCTTGCCTTGTCTGCATCTGTGCAAAAATGCCAGAGGACCGCGTTTACCTTCGGCCTAAAAAAAAAAAAAAATTTTCGCTCGCCGCTCCAGGGACTTGGTCCAAAAAATCCGATGAACAAGATTTTTTTCTCTGGCCTTAGTAATAAAAATACAACAGAGAAAAAAAGGTTAAATTCAATTGTGGTACAATTTATTTTATATGCCATGTTCATTTCATGCCACATAAGTGTCTTCAAGAGATTTTCGTATGGCTTGAGAAGTTTCATGTAACATTTACATTACTGTCAAAGGCTGCGATTTGGCTTTCTGTTCTCTGAATTTCTTGTCCCTTTAGTGTACCAGCAATGGATTCTGAAAAATATAATCGTTCAGGGAAGAGTGTAAGTCTTTTACTGTTTGATCAAACATTGTAAATTTCATGAAAGAAATCGATAATTATTTGAAAATGAGACAAAATCAAGTTGAAAAATTGAAGCAGAAAAAAGCTTAAATATTCATGATCGAAATTAAATTAATAATGATTGAAATGTCCGACAGCGGACAACTCCACACGACGGCTACAATCTGCAAAAATCTCAGCATTTTACTGTAAGTAACTGTTGTGAAACAAAAGTGAATTCAGCATGAATCAGTACTCAACGAAAATTTATCTGTAGGTAAACATAGCAATACAGCGAATTACAGAGCATTTAGCGATGTACAGACGAATGGTACATTGACTTACATGTGTGAACGGCTCGCAGACACTGGACGATTCCCGGTTGCAGGTCTCTCCGTGCTGTCCGTACTTAGAAAATATAGTCGGCATCTTTACTGCCACTCGCTTCACAAATTTAGAACTCCGCCTGTCCCTGGTACTGTATACACATTTTTGCAACACTGATATCATTTGGCTGGCGATTCTATTGTAAGATCACAAAATTGTCCACTAGATACAGTGGAATTCGATCGAGTGTCCGGTTTGCCTTGCAGAGCTCGACGAGTCTACATGTTGCATATAATCATTAGAAAAGTAAACATTTGCAACAAATTGAGTCTTTGGTGTTAGATTACAACGCGTTTCCCATATACCGTTTAGTCTACAATCACGACAGTCGTTTCAGCATGCCACTCACAACAGGCTTGACACTGCACTACTCATCACCAAGGTTTCTTTCAGGTATTTACATGTACTTTGTTTCGGGAAATACAACTCTGACGAAACTCACTGACATATTTTTCGAGTGTCGGATCTATATCTCGAAGATAGTCCTCAACATCAACCGGACTGACTCAGAGGCGTTCAGTTGAACATTGCTTAAGCAAGGTGAAGAAAATTTTGAAGGCAGAGAGATATTGCAGTCTTCTCCATGCTAACTTACCCGTTGCCGTGTATGATGCCGTCCAGGAAATTACGTGCCGAATACCGCGAACTATTTTAGAAACACTGGATGTGTTATTTAACGGCACAAAATGTAAGCTTACTGTGCTGGTTGAGAATTGCTCCTGCATGTGTAAAATCGACACTTTTCTTCTAGTCTATTTTGTAGCTGTGTCATGTATTTGAGAGAAGTGTCCAGTAAGAAAGTTTCGTTGAACTGAGACAAAAGAGAAAGCAGGCAGGAGTGTTAAGAATTTTCTGGTTGATAATATTGTATTGTGTCATACTTGTTGATAGAGTATACTGCGCTGGACCTGCTACAGACTATGCTAAAGGGACCGTTGTCATGATTACTGACATCGAGAGGAGAAAAGTTTATTTTGAAAAGAATTTACTTGTGTCTTCCCAAATTAAAATAAACAACTAAAAGAAAACTTCGGTGATGTGTATGTAGTGCAGTGTAAAGCTTATTGTGATTGGCATGCTGAAACGACTGTCGTGATTGTAGACTAGACAGTGTATGGGAAACGCGCTGTAATCTAACACCACAGACTCAATTTGTTGCAAATGTTACTTTTCTAATGATATGCAACATGTAGACTCGTCAAGCTCTGCAAGGCAAACCGGACACTCGAACGAATTCCACTGTAACTCCCTGATCACGAGACTACAGCAGATGGTACTAAAATCTAACTTCGTGCCGATCAAGCCTTGAATGACGTTAACGGAAGTGCGATCTATAAATCATTACATGATTAATAAATGTAGTCCCGTTTTTAAACGCTGAAATTGACTTTACATCTGCACCAATGTGTTATATTTCATACTTAATATGACATTTAATTTATTAGTTTAAAGAAAATGGTTATTTTTATCATAGAAAGACTAAAAGCAGAGTAAGAATGACCTGAGAGTGTAAAACATGTCGGCTGCTCATAGCTAGCTGGATACACCAGACATGTTGGACGTTGGCGAAGTAGCGCATTGAATTATCGTACAGCGACTTGGGATGGAGAGTAATCCTAAACCTCAAATTTGTGATCGGCAATATAACTTTAACGCTGAAAACATGGACAAAAGCCTTTTACCTCAATCCATGTCATCAGAAGGCAGAAGAGATTTTGTTAGCAACATCGATGGGACACAGACTGTAAGCTTACAGTGCATTGTATGTACCGTATACTATTGATGGGATATTCAGCTTTATAGCTTGGAGCACAGCCACTACTCCACGGTACGAAAAATTTCCCACAATTCAATGCGATAATGCAGATCGAAATGCACAGAACTCATTCTTTTCTCACCAACTGCGCAAGTTGACGTCCAACGCTCAGTTACACTCAGACACTGCATGTACACGGAGTGGCTCAGCCGATCGGCTCTCTGGAAACATACTTTCAGACATCGTTGTGTTTTTTAACGCTCATTCTGTGATATTTTCTAAATATAAATAAGTCAAATATGCCTAGGCCATCAAAGCGGGCGAAACAGGCGCAAAAGGCGTGGAGATCGAGTGTTGAAAAAGCCCAAGAGCAACCGGGACGATTTCAATCATCAGGCGAACACGATGTTGGCATGCGGCCGCCGCAGATCGGCACTGATGTTGCACAGCCTGTGTGAACTTGTTCAATTGTTGACTTACCATCGGAGGTTTTAACCGAAATTTTTCAGTATTGTTATTTTTTTAATAAAGGTGATGATGATCATGTTCAGTTTATAAAAGGGAAAAACTTCTGTAACCTACGAATAGTTTGCAGCCGATTTTACGCTATCGGGACAAGTGACTTGTTTGTTAGGGGAATGGTTCGAGATCACAGTTTGGGCAGCGGCAATGAGCCGGACAATTTTCAACAGAGTCGAGTGTTCTACAAGGTCAAATTAATGAAAGCCCGATCCGCACTTGCAAACGAACTTAATCGATGTCCTGCGTTTATAGTTGAAAAGGGGTTTGGTAAGGTTCGCCAGGTCATAAGAAAACTTGTGGAAAACGTGAAACGTCAGTCAGGTGCAGACATGGAGTATGTTGATGCCGCTGTCTCGGTTCTATTTAGTTCAGATCGATCAGCCATTTCTAAAAAATTGATGGGCGGGAGGGCCTATATAAATAAAATTTTGCGGCAACATCAGATTATTGGGGAAAAATATCAGGAAATGACGAGTCCACCCTGTGGCAATTACGAATGAAAAGGGACAAAACGTTTGCAAAATCTATTTTAACACTTGATTTTCTTAAAGAAGGCCTTTCTCTAGATATTCTCCCTCAACCTATTCAAACTGCTTTAACTAATACCCTGCTACCACTAGATAATGATGAGCAGCACGGTAATGAGGATATTGACAATATAGCATTATGGTATGACAAGGAGGCTGAACACATCTTTATTCATTTAGATGGGGGGGTTGTCAGAAGCCGACTATGATGGGCTTGACAAAGTCTATCAGGACACCAAATAATGTCTCCAGAATTCCAAGACTGGGTGCCTTGCGGAGTAATTTAAGACGTTTTCATGAGATGGTAGAAGAAACTGAGAGCAAGAATAAAAAGGGTTGGTACATAAAGGATCTTGAGGGGTTAATTTGGCAACATTTAATTTGTAAATAAATTAGATTCCAACATTGAAGATGAGTGTGAACGTAAAAAACTTGAAGTGATTGTTGGGGAGGGAGGCGATACTTTTCAGGATTTCAAAGGGATTTCTCAAAATTTTAAAGTTTTCGCAATAAGTTGGGCAATTCGGGTAATTAAGTTTAATGGTGCCGAGGTGTGGCGAGACCCAAATCCCCAGTCTGATGCCAGCCGTATCCCCTATGCCATCATCAACGCACCTGAAAGCGACACACTGATACAACAGGACATACTTCCTATTTTTAATCTGACTGAGGGCTGGGCCAAAAATACAATTAGAGGGGTGGTATATCGACGAAAATTAGAGGGTGACGAAAAGTACAAGAATTTGTTTTGCAACGAAAAGTACCAAATATTTTTGTAATTTGTGTTTGACATCTGTGGAGCAATGTCATAATTCACATCATGAATGGTAAATGACAGTTACCCTTGAAAAGATGACTGAGTGGGCAGAGACTAACAGCTTTGGTCAGACCAGTCATCCTTTAATGGCATAGATTCCAATCAATGATTACACCATGGACCACCTTCATGCCAAATTGCGAAATATTGGAAAACTTATAGATGAGCTCTTTGTTGAGGCAGAAAAAATTGATAAGCAGCTAGAGTTTGTACAAAAATTTGCCAAGCTACCAGGATCTGCACAGAGTGAGATAAAACAATATGAAAGTAAACTTAAAATTTGACCTGAAGGTGGAAGTCCATGGTGTAAATCATGAAACAAAACTGTTTACAGCAACACAAATGGACGACATGACAAAAGTCAACAGGAAACTTGAAGCAGCCGTTGACGGTTTTGATTTCACAATAAATGAGACAACAGACATGGACATTAATATTTCAGACAGTATTGAGTCAAATATTGAATCTTTAATTGTAAATAATAAAGCAACACACAAATGTTCAATGTGCAGTGTGCAATATGCGACGAGGCCAAGTATCAACAGGCATCTGCAAAATGTCCATGGGAAACTCCATAAAAAAGACCTGGAACAAAAACAGAGGGACAGTGAAGCAAAATTAGAACAGGAAAAGCTCAGTATTGTAAAATCTATTGAGAGCATCCTCAATGGCAAAGAACCAGAAAATCTGAGTGTCAAAGTCAAAAATAGAGACAAACTGATGATGATTTCAAGAAAATATGAAAGTATAGATGAAGAAATTAATAAAGTAGGTGAAGCAGGTGACTTAATTGCATATCACAGACACACAATGGCAAAAATGATTGAAAACCATACAACAGAAAAATATACAGTTTTGATAAATCACATGAATACACTTTTAAAATATTCCCCTCCTTAAAAAGACAGTGAAGGAAAGGTCTGTGGAAGTAAGGAGAGTGAACAAAACAGACTATCAAAGAACAAACAAAGCAAAGCCATTCAAGACAGCCTCTCATCCATTGAGAATGCTTATATCTCTGAAAATCCCACCAGTAGAGTTTGTCAACTGAAAGCATTCTTAAGAACAAAAGGCATTGTCAAAAAATATGGGGGCGGTTACGAAGGTGGTGCATATACACGCATGATGGACAATGATGTCCTCAGTGGATGCAATAAAATTCTAACCGATTCAAAATATGCAAGCACAATCATATCTTTGATAAGGGAATGTAGACTTTTAAATAGCATTATGGCAATTACACAATTTGATGCAAGCACTTTCAAACTAATCAACAATCAGTACAATACAAATATCATAGATTTTGATTCTTTAATTTCAACATTTCATTCCAATGCTGTCAACTGGGTCAAAAGGATAATTTGTGAGTTACCTCACATATCACTCACCTATTATATGCATACTGTAGCTGCACATGGACACCAACTCCTGAAAAGAGATAAGGGAATATATATACACAGCAGCTCAGGAATAGAAATGTCCCATCAACGAATGAAAATGGATATCAGGCGTCACCTGGGTGGGGGGCACTGGGCAAAGACTATTTTAATCAGATAGTTGTACAGAACTGATCCTTAAATTTTGGCTGCTTCTCCTGTGAAATTTTGAACTTATAATGACTGCATATGCATAGAACATGAACATTCTTGTACATTTAAAAAAATAAATAAACAAAAAAAATCAATAAAAATAAAAATCAATAAACAATACTATGTGAAATATTCTATTGACGGCATTGTGTTAAGTCATAAATAAACAATAGATTGATAAATAATAAACAAACAAACAAACAACAATAAAAACATGTTTATTTACATTTGTTCAGAAAGGTTGTCCTGCAAAGCATGTTAGCATGTATTTAGATGGCCAGACACAGTATGCATCTTGCATTCTGATACACTGCACTGCATCTTTTAAAACATGTGTCGTCTTTATGTTTTTCCTAAACCTTTTAATCTGAAAGTAAAATGCTGACACCTGACAGACACAGACAAGTACATTGGCCATGCCATGGTCAGTCACAGATGCAGTACACTGCACTGCTGGAAGTAGATACTGCATGAACTAACGTAACCAGGAATATTCCGTTGTCAAAAGCTACTATGTCAGTAGCCTACCTGCCTAGCCTGCCTTTGTACAGGCTAATTACCGACGTAAAACTTAGAAAATAACAGTAGTTTTTACATGCTCATAGTCAAATTCCTACTCCTCCTACATTCATCGGGTGAATATGGGCGATCGGCATACCATTGCAAAGCTGTCGAGTTGCTTAACAAAAGTACGTTCTCAAAAATTCATGACCATCCCAGTTCACAAGAATTAAAGGCGCCAAAAATTAAGGAAATCCTTGCTTTTTTCTAAAATTCATATTTTTGATAGAAAAAATGGACAAAATCACGATAATCTCAACGTACCTTTTACCGTTGACTTCCAAGAAATGGCCTTGTACTCCTTTCGACGGGGTAGGAGTGAAAATGTCAAAGAAGTAGGCTAAAAACAGCAAAATTTACAGCTTTTTGGTCCAAAATGTTCTGATTAATTGCTAAACAATGGCTTCACTGAAAAGAAATCTGAAAAAAAACCATGAAAATCGGCAGAAATTGCACTTTATGAAAATTGTTACTTGATCGAGGATGGTTTGGGTCATGCCCCTACAGATGTTGTCAAAGCGCGGCAGTCTGATTTCCCAGATTCATCACAGCGCCCTCTAGCGACCCCAATCCGTATACCGGTATGCATTGGTACAAATCAAATGGGATTGTGGGAAAGCTATAGCGTCCTGTGTACTCTGCTGCTTGGAGGTTGTAGCGGGTCCTTGCTTATACCAAACATTGAATGCAATTATGACATTTACTTGTCTGTTTCTACAATGAAAAGTTCTCATCATTCAATATTTTTTTAGGTACAGATTTGCAGTAACAAATGTCTATGACATGTCCTTACAGACCATCATCAGACGCACATTTTGTTCGAAACAGTTTTTTGGTATCATTCGCAGAATATACAGGGTGTAACTTGCAAGTCCCTGTTTTAAAAATTTGTTTTCCTAAAAATTCAGTTTTTGATCCAACCATGATTTACCCAACCGAATTGTCAAAGGGTACTCTTATTACATAATGTCACTACGGTAAACTATAGAGAGCTATGCTAAGCTATTTCTATGAAAATCAGTTTTGGTCATGAGAGCTCATTACATATGGATTTTGTAGGCTGACTAAGACAGATATACCGGTACTAAGACTTCTTTTGTAATTGTCTTCATGGATATACATGGGTCACATCTGTAGAGGGTATGCAACATTCTCATTTTCCAAAAATACACTGCTGGCAAATTGTTGTTATGATCCGAAGGTCAGGGAATTGCACCCTCTAGTGTTGGCTCAGCATAGCTACTATAGATGTTATATCCATGCAATGCTGCGGAGTTATGTTACTTTCCCCAGCTTAACTGAAGCTGTCCATTATCTACCAGTTATTATAATTTAAAAAGTGGATTGTCTGTTATGAAAATAAATGAGTATAAAATATACATGAAAGATCAATTTTGTGTTGCTTATATATGACCAGTCACGAAGTGCAATGATACACAGTGTGTACTCCCTGGTAATGAAATAGTGGGCAATAAGTCAATCATGTGTTGCTGCATATTTGCAGCAATAACCTGATTTGCTGCAAATTTGCAGCAACTTAGTCGTTTACTGCAAATTTGCTGCAAACTGATTTACGGGTTTGCGGAAGGGTCACAGCTAGCTGCAAACTTCTGCAACTCCTTCCTGCAAGCTACCCTATATGCTTGCTGCATATTTGCAGCAAACTTACGGCAAATTTGCAGTAGAAATAATTTTCGGTAAGGGAGGACTCTCCTTCAAGGACATGTAGTCAAATGATCCATTAACAAGTGGGAACTATGCCATCGACAATGACTTGTTTCATGTGCATCATATCCAGTTAAATTTAGTCATATCAAATGACAATTTCCCAATTACATGCAGGGACAATGTCATTTTCAATGACTTGTTATAAATACCACTGGTTGCCCATCTCCCTGCTCCCTACAGAAGTTTTCTCAAAAAGAACACTGCATATATGTGTTACTGAAGGATGCTGACAACAAACCTTTGCCAAGGTCTCCATTCAGTACCACAATTGAAACAAGTTGATAACCAAGACGTAAAACTGATACTTAATCAGTTTTCAAGTTGGCTGATTGAATTTGGGTGAAAATGTGCCAAAATGGCTAATGGTTTTTAAAATGTAACGCAAATATTTCTCATTTGAAATCCCACAAATTAAAGTCTAACATCATAAATGCACCTTCAATCACCATAAACTGTGCTTCAGAGACATTTTTTATTTTCACTAGAACAGAACACTGTTGATATTATCCATGAAGGCCATGTTAATCCTGCAATGCAATTGCATTAAACAACTGCCTCAGGAAGTACATGTATTTCTGGTAGGGCGTGGTCTTTTCTGGGTATGAATTCATGCAACAGGCCAATGACTAAATGATATTTGTGAACTATTTTCTTGTCACATGACATATTTGGAAAATAAAAGCACTATATTGTTGTGTATAATTACTACAATTGCTTAGCCCATGAGTCTGTGTAATACCAATACTTTTACATACTCTATTTTCTTCATTAGGTCAAGGTTACAGACTAGCTGAATGCAAAGAATATGGACATTAAAAAAGAACTATATGTATGCACTAGTTCCTGGGACACATCAATAAGTGAGGTAAGCAGAGACAGGGTTTACATAAACTTGTACATAAGACTAGAAAGCCAGCAGCCCTGATGGTTTCTGATGTTGACCATGAGTAAACAATGCCACATTGAGACATATTATTCAGTTTCACCACCCACAAATTCTCAAAATCTAAAGGTTCTGGTTTTGTCAGAAAAGGCAGCTACACATAATAATATGATGAATCATTATTTGGAATGACTGACCCATAAAGACATAATGCAAGCACCTCCTGTTCCTGAAAATCAATATTTAACTTTTCCATAAGGATAAATGTAGCTCTATTAGCAACAGGATAATTTTTATTGATAGTTTGGGTATAGCCTTAATGGTGACATTTTGTCTGATTTACTTTTATGGTTTGTCTCCACTCTGTATCATGGGGAAACACAAAAAAGCAAAGAGGTAAGATTATAAAAATTCAACTTTTTTGTAGTGGGGTTAATGGAATTGACTCAATTCCAACTGCAGCATTTAATCATTTCAAATTTTAAAATTAATAGTCAAGGAATTTGATCTTCAGTTCGTTGGGAGGAGCAGATTTATGAGGGTTGAATGAAAGGTTTTGAGCCTATACTATAAAGTCCTCTTGGAATGAGTTTCTAGCTATTTATGCTCCAACATAATCCCCCTTGCAGTCCACACACATCTGCCATCGGTGCTGCAATGCTTGGATCCCTGCTTTGTAGAAGGTTTCATTACTTTAGTCAATGAAATGATGTTATCATCATCTAGCTTCCAAATACTTTCCAGCTAACTGTTTCTTCATGTTCGGGAAGACCGAAGACTGAAGTCTGAGCGTGCTAGGTCAGGAGAGTATGGTGAGTGTGGAACGAGTTTGAAGCCGCAGTCATGCACTGTTGCCATGGTAATGACTGACTTATGGGGTGGAGCATTGTCATGATGGAAAAAAGACACCTTTTTTCTCAACTTTCCTTGTCATTTGTTTTTGATAGCCTCCCCTAATAAGTTTTGTATTAGCAGTCAAGTACACAGCAAACAGAAAATAAACCAGTCAGTCATCTGAAGAGTTGAAATAAGTGCAAACCAAGCTTCATTGATCTGGCATCACTCCTTCACAGTTAGGCTCAAAACTTTTTATCCAACCCTCGTACACCAACTTGACACTGTAGCACTAATAATTAAGGTTTTATGAATTCATATGCATTCAAATGTTGTGAAGAGTTCTTTATCACTGTGGATATATTGACATACATGTAGATTGTTAAATTAAATTGTGTGTTTGTCCTCAGTACAATATAAATTAGCTTTCTTTTACTGCCTTACACAAGTGGCTGTTTCTTACTTTGCTGATTGACATCATATTATGACCTTCAAATGACCACTAGAAAGTATATAATGAGATGCATTCTAAATACTGATGTTGAAGGTTTGAGAATAATTTATTTGTCATCCTGCCATGATTCACTGGTGATATCAACACTTTTTGCATGTAACTAATGATCACCTAGACTGAAAGATTCAGTCGTGTGCGGGCGCTCCGGCGCACTGCGACCTACGACCCTTTACTACGACTGAAGGCACACTGTACTTGGCCGTGGCAAACTCAAAAGAAAAAAGTACCGCCCACAACTGACATTACAGACTTCTCAAATATGTAAATCACGGTAGTGTTATTTGAATATTCATCACGTTGGCTATATACGTACATTTGACCATAATGAGTGAGCGACGTGGGCGGTCTTGTCACCCTACATACTGTCAATTAACTCGTTCCTGTAATATGATTGGTTCCAACAAAATTTTGTTGGAGGACAGGATTTCAACAGCGTGCCTTCAGTCGTAGTAAAGGGTCGTAGGTCGCAGTGCGCCGGAGCGCCCGTACACGACTGAATCTTTCAGTCTAATGATCACCTAGGTTAACATTCTCTTTAAAGAACAAAATTTGTGGAATGCTCTTTCTTATTTATTCTTTTTTAATTCATCAAAAACCAAACTTGTCTTTTCAAAGGCAAAATGGTGTGCATATCTTCCAAATTTTTATACCAACTACTTTGCATAGATGTCAATGACGGTACTGGTACTTAAACGGAATACTGTATCACTTTTTCCTCTTAAGTGAAATATCAATATATTTGGAACACATTTTGTAAAGAATTTTTCAAAGTTCACTAATCTGCATGAATAAAAACTTCCTAAAAACAAAATTTTTGAAATTTAACCCCAATCAAAATTCAAAACCTCAGTAGGTTTCTGAAGAAATTGACTTTTGATCAAAAGTGAAAAATATATTGATTATTCCTCAAATGCTCATTATACCTGCATTTTTACATAAAATGATGAATAATAATGGACATTTCCAATTTGACAGCAGGGCTAAGATAAAGAATTTTGGTAGATTCTCATTTGCAGAGTGACTGCCTTGTCTTCACTGACGCAGGCAGCAAGCTATTAATACAGATATGTACCTCATCAAACTTTCAATCATGCATGACTTATTATGTACCATACTTTGTGATACTGATGTCAATCATATACAACTGTCTTTGTGATCATTAACTTGATAAATGCATTACCATAACAATGTGTACCGAGCCAGAAATGATGTTACAGCGAACGTCAAAATGGACCGCAGACCGACTTTGATAAGCCCCTATCAATTTCCCTCGCAATCTTTCAATATCCCTTGGAAAACACCGAGGTACTTTGGTTTATAGTGTTGCCGATAAACAGGCCAATAAACATACAAGGCGCCTGCTGTGTTACCGCCATTCGATCTCCCTATGCAAGCTTCTGCATGGATCAAACCATTTCGCGCAAGTTTACAGCTAAGGCTGTTTGATATCAGCGTACATTCAACGAGGCTCACGGCACGCTGATTAAAAGAGAAAGGGTCTTCAGCGGAACTTGTTCATCTACATCGCATATAAATTTACAGACTAAACAGCAACGTAGTCAAACATTTCTCAATGCGAATACTCTCACCTCACCTCTATATAAAATGGTCTGATACACTTCAGCATCTGATACGACAGACCTTTACAGCGAGATTGATTGACATGTTCGCCATGTAAGTTTGCTACAATTTACTGTATTTCTATACAACTTACTGTGGGAATTTCAGTACCGAGACTGCGACAAACGACTTCTAATGAAATTTGATCAGCGATTTCGCAACGTCTTCTGCGGCACATCCATCATATCACGGTACATGTAGTGCACGGTAGGCATCGTACTTGCATGTAGAGCAATTCGTACTACCCCTTCGGAAGTGGTTTATTCCAAGAGTCCCATCAAAGTATTAATTTACTTATAAACGGCCCATTTGAAAGTTCAGAGAGCGATAGACCGTTGGACATTTCAAAAGTGAAAAAGTCCCTCGATTTGCCTTGCAATGGATCTACAGCAGAGAAAGAGAATTATAGAAAAATGGCTATCAGGTGTTTCCCAAACCAGCATCGCCACAGAAATGCATCGCCCGCTCAGCACTGTGCACGATGTCGTAATCAAATACCGGAGAACCGGGCTTGTCCACGCATCAAAGTCCTCGGGCCGTCCGAGAGTCAAATCAGGGCCTCACGTCGTCGAATATATTGAGTATTTGAAGACCAACAAGCCTTCCATGACAGCCAACGAAATTAGAAATAATTTACGAGAGAGCGCTTTATTCGAAGGCGAAGATTCACTACCGTCGACAAGAACGATCCAGTGCATCATCAAGCGTGACCTTGAATACACGTACAAGAAAATAACTCAAGTGCCAAAGGAACAGTTAACAGAACGAAACATGGATAAAATTATTCGATTTATTGATCTAACATCCCAAATTCCTGTCAATCGATTCCATTTCTTTGATGAGGCTGGAGTAAAACGGAACACCGGCAACAGAAACTATGCACACGCTCCGTCTGGACAACGAGCTATAGAAATCCAGCGTTATACATCCGACGTCAATTTGACTCTGAATTTGTTGCACGGAGTATTCGGCGTGTCACATTTTAATATTATACAAGGACCGTCAAATGGGATGGAAATGGTACAATTTTTTCAAGACGCGTTGAATTTGGAAGATGAAAATGGACGACCAGTGCTGTATCCTGGTGACGTTATTGTCATGGACAATTGCGGGTTTCACCATGGACGTTTAGCTGAAGGTGTACTGCGAGCCATGTTGCAAGCGAGAAACATCAGCCTCATATTTCAACCACCCTACAGTCCAGAATTCAATACCTGTGAAATGTGTTTTCGTTATATCAAATTCAACCTACAGAAAAACGACGAATTTTCCTGGAATCACACCGAATTGGCACTGCTTGATGCAATCAGTACCATCACGTCAGAAATGTCCCTTGCATTTTTTAAGCATTGTGGATTTCCATGTTAACGATGAGCTTATGCTCCAAAACAAACGGCCCTTTTAAGGGCCACCAATTTTTCCGAAAGAGAACTACCGTTACAGAAATAAAAACACACAACACACGCATACACAATCTACTTCAGAATGAGTGGCGAGTTGAAAACTTGATCTGATGTTTTATTTTGATGTTAACTGACCCAGGTGTGAAATGGTAAGTAAGATAAACCATGAAAAACAACAACGCAAAAAAACACAAATTCCAAATATAAACCCACTGATACTATGATAGTTTGGCAGTGAACTACTGAAACTATTTGAGAAGTACCGGTAATGCAGAACACGATGTCAGAATGCCAAGTAAACTCCGTTAAAAGTATATTTTGAAATAAACAATATGAAAATTAAGTTACTGTCGTCAAAGCATGGATATCGTGTGACGAACAAGTAAATATGAGGTAAAGCCAGTACAGCTTACTCAATCTGTAAAAAGACATCCAAACATGAGCTACTGACCAAGGTCAAACAAACTACGAGTAATTCAATAATCAAATAAATGCGACGGTGCAAAAACTAGAAAGGCGAAACAACCAACGGACCTAACGGAATATAAAAATGGACAGACCGCATGAATTACGCGACCCAATGCACAAAATTGACGCCAATTACATAATTGAGATAAATAACAACAAACGTGAAAAACAGCTTGGCAAATAGAGGGCAATTTCAAAAATTACGACGCAAGTTTGTTAGCCGCTTCTAGAAGTTTCTCTAAGTTGTTACGGGCTATGTCTTCATTCTTTTCACGCTGGTGTAGTTCAGACACGTTTATATTTGTGTCTGTACTGGTAGACATTTGGACGTTTTGAGGGTTACTGTTACTGGTATACACTTCACCCGAGTTCTGAACGGGTACAGACGCAACTGTTACTGGTGGCAGACGACCCTGCGGGATTGTAGTCAAGTTCGGGGAATATCCAAGTCCCGCGTTTACATCGTACGCACCGTAATTCAAAGAGTTGTCCACGACTGCTGCATTTTGGAGCATGGGTCCCGTCTGTGTCATAGGATAATGCGGGGTAGGAAAGGATCTGGGCAGTCCATACGGTACTTCATGTCGATCTGGGAATGTAAAATTACCGTAAAGGTCACGCGTTGGATTGAAGGGTATCCAAAATTGATGAACTTGTGGCACAATCGGCAATTTAAAGCGTCCATCTAGCTCCCAGTGCTGTCGATGGTGTTGGCCTCGCGCATCGCCTTTTCTCCTCTCGGGACTAGAATTTTCATCTGAATGATACAGCTGTTTCCGAGGCTTCTTTTTATGTTTCATTTTTTTCCTCGGTCTATAATGCGATTCGTACTCAGATTCAGTCTCGGTCGAGGTACTAGTCTCGTCAACTGTGTGGACCCAACGACCACTCCTAACCCTAGGCTTGCGTTCAACTTTAATTGGCGAAACTGGAAATTAAAAGAAACCAAACAAACTCGAATGAGACATGATAGTGAAACCCAAGACCCCGCTCCTTTGCTTTGTAATCTACGAAACGTGAAATATGCACTTGAAAAAATATACCGGTCTTGATTTAGGTATTTGGCGACTGCTTACCTGACATCAGCGATCGGATATATTCTGCAGAAGCCGCTGAGCATTTATCTTGTTGAGAAGTGTTTCCTGAACCATACAATTTCTTCTTCTTCTCATTTAGTATTTTGGAGAATTCCGCACGATCTGACGCCACATCTACATGTACTGGTATTTTGTTCACGTTGTTACCGTAAGCTTCTCTCAATATAGTTAAGTCCCGTTGTAATTCAACTTTTCCACTTTGAGTCTTTGGATTGTAAACTTCCGGAAACGCACGGGTTAACCGAGACCCGATAGCAATTGAGAAGGCAGAGATAGTTTTACTCTGAAAGTCTTCGAGTTGTTTTAATTGTGACTCTTTCTCTCGTATCTCTCTCGTTTTCTTTGACTCCTCTTCTTTCAATCGTGCCACTTTAGCAAATTTTAAGTGGTCCTGTTTGTGTCTGTCTTTCCTGCCGCAGTAAAGGTAGCCTTTGCATGGCGTTCCGACGAGGCAACTTTCGTTGTTTTTATTACCTGTTGCACGGTGACCAGCTCTGTGGCAGACAGCGCAAGTGCTTCGCCTGTTCGTGCCGATTGGTGAGGCGAGAGCTACCGGTCGTTCCATTTCTTTGCGTTGTTGTTGCATGGCCATTTTCTCATCTTTCAACAACGCTATTTCTTTGGTAAGATCACCCACTTTCGCAGTTTTCCAGTCTGTGCGGTCCTGCCTTTCGAACACAGACTCGTACGATAGTTGTCGTCGCGATTCGGGCAAGGGCGCGTAGTTTTGATTATCGTCGTTGAATGTCCGATCGCCTTCGGTACTAGAACGATGACTTTTTCTGGGTGTGACCAAACATGGACTATCGGTATCATTTCCACGGGGTCTTCTTTGCTTGATACAGGCAGGTGAATTTTCCAATATTTCTAATCGCACACGACGATACTCTGCGTGAGGAACAGGATCGGAACAGCGAAACAAATCCTGCATGTCCATGTCGCTGTTACCCAGAGTAATTTTTTCATTAGCTTCATTTGTATACTGCATCTGAAAATCGGCGTCGCGTAGAACAACGACATTTTCTTTAACTAGGTAGACTAGCTGGCTGTAGCTAGGTCGTTCCGTGTAAATGTTTCGGATTTTGCCATGGAACTTGACTTGAACTTGAAACAAAGCCATGACATTGCCATGTGCTCTCACACTGACATTTGAATGTTTTCTTTGCAAGCTCACGGAATTACCATTCAAGTTTGGGTAAGCCTAAAGTCGGTCATGTGACATTACTGCACACGGGAAATACTTTGCAATTACTATAGATGAATGAAACAATATAAAACCAGTGCTGTAAAATCAAGTTTGAAATTAATATTACAATTACAGGTATTAAAATAGCATGCTTTATTTCATTTCTTGTCATCCACTTTGGGCTTCAAAATGGTTTCTTCCGGAAAGGGAGCCAAAAATAGATGGGAGATTGAATGGCGGTAACACAGCAGGCGCCTTGTATGTTTATTGGCCTGTTTATCGGTAACACTAACCAAAGTACCTCGGTGTTTTCCAAGGGATATTGAAAGATTGCGAGGGAAATTGATAGGGGCTTATCAAAGTCGGTCTGCGGTCCATTTTGACGTGCGCTATAAGAGTAAAATGTCTATATATAACATGGTTCCAGGAATTACAGTTACAGTAATATTTTACAATATCATTTGCATAACAGGTATAAACTTGCAAATTCAGTCAGTATTTAAAATTCCAAAATTTAATAAAGAATATGGTTTCCAAGGCCAAGTTGTTTTATCTCATGGAAGGTATGTTCATTGACTGCAACTGTTTTTACAAAAGTACAAATGGAGGACATGCACTACTACAGCTCATAAGTTCCTATGAGTAAATATATCAGTTTTAACTCATAGCAAACAAGTTTTGATTCATTGTCTATGGGTACTATGGATGGTAGCACGTCAGGCTATTTTCATCTACAAAATTACACAGACATGACAATTAAACAATAAACCATGCAAGGCAATGGTATACATACCACGAGATTTTGAACAGCTGTACAAGCATCTATGGAGTGCATACATGGAGTGAACAGGTCAAAAGCCAGTGGCAGACCCATTGCTGAGGTAGTTTATTGTGATTATTTCACAACAGTAGAGTATGAAATGTAAAAAACGGAATTGTTCTCAAGCTGAGAGACTTTGCATGTCTCTACCATGCTGTATTGTGAATATAGCATGGTTATTTTCATGACTTGATCTGATCAGATCATTGTATTTGTGGAATCAGTATACTGGTATGATATAACAAGTATTATATTGATGGTGCAAAACTTGATTGCTTGAGACATGAAAAGGACCTTGGTATACTTGCGATAAACCACAGTTGGCACATGCCCACACTCTTGGCAAGGGCAAAATCCTTTTTTGACATTCCAGTTCAGAATTTTGATATACTGTTATGGATATAGTAGCAATAAATCACACCCAGCAATGGTATTATACCACTTGGTTTTGACTGGTTCACTTCATATATGCTCTCGCTATCATTCGGACATATATGTCATGAACTGGTCAACATCTCACTGTATTCTGTCACTGAGTGTGCTTTTGCTTAATTATATCATACTAGTACACCGATACCGCAAATACAGTAATCTGATTGGTTGAGATGTGAAAAGAACGGTGGATATTCACGATATACCATGGTTGGCACATGCGCATGCTCTTGGCAAGAACCAAAAGCCTTTTTTGACATTCCTACCAGAATTTCAATATACTGTTATGATGTAATAGCAACAAATCACACCTAATGGCAGCATACCACTCGATTTTGACCAATTACTCGTGGTATACTGTCATTGGGTGTACTTAATTGCCTAAATATACGGGGGCTACTTCATGCAATAACAGTGCAAAGGAGAGGATTCATTTTGACTGTGTGGGTTTTGATGGCTACTGATCAACGTATTTCATATTATTGTGCATCTCCTCCATCCTAGTGCAACTAATTATTTTGAAAGTGGAAAAAAGGCGAGTCTAATGAAGATTGCGGGTGAGGTTAGTCAGTAATAAAGACAAACCGGTATGTAGTTAATAAGTTGAAGGCAGAAAAATCTGCTTGAAAAAGAGCCACATATAATAGCAGAGGATGGAGAAAGGAATAGGGATAGACAAGCACTTCTTTAAGACAGGATAAATTTCCCCATAGGAATGATGGTAGCATAGAAAAGATAGTGATAGCAAAAGATCAGCTAACCAAAAGGAAAGAAAACTATCATTAACACAGTAATGTACCCGAGTAGTATGCTTTGTAAATGGTATATATACAGTACATGTATGGAAAAGAGAAGCAGATAATGAAGTGCAGCGACACATAATATTGATGCCATCCTTATGAGATTAAGTTTTTCACATTGCATAGTTATCAAATGACAAATGATGTTGGGGGAAACAGTAAATAACAAAACAGCTATGAGAAAAACCTCAAACTGAAGGAAGCGGTTCTCAGACAATGTTTTACAAGTAGTACTTCAAACTCTAAACCACCCTACAGTGTTGCATAGAGGAAGGAGCTCTCTCAAACAAGACCACCGAAAGACTTAAGCTTTGCCCAAACTTTTCTCAATGAATCTTTCAACTATTCTCTTTCAAAATCAATAAAAAATTTGGGGTCACTGCATCGTGCAAGTTTGGTACAAGGGAAACAAGTTACCCAAGATTTGAAGACAATTGAAATTCAAAATGGCCACCATCACTGTGTTAACTTTATGGTGAAAAACAAAATTTTCCATTGCAAAAAACTGAGAGTGCAAAGCTTTCCTTCACTAAGAGCTTTAAAATGAACCCCTAAAAGTGCACCATTACACCACCACAGGTATACAGACACTCATGTGGGAAGGACTGAATTTTGTTTTTTTGCTCTTGAAGTGGCCTCTGCTGAATAAATACACCTATCAAAAACCAACAGAAAGCACACCAAACACTTTGAAATACACAATTTACACAACAATGAACAATAGAAAAAGGGTTTTGGGAAGTGACAAAATACAGAACAAGCAACTTGACAGAGTTGAAGATAAGGCAACGGCTTTGAAGCATATGTCTTTGGCACCCCAAAAAAGATTCCATTTTTGACAAGTACATTGCCAATGATGTCGTTATGTAGGCAATAGTCCTCTCTGGAGATACTACAAATGCTAATTTTATCTTGATACTTCATTGCATTTGATTTAAAGTGATGTATTTATTGCTTTGATAAAGTTTGTGTGCAATGTGTGATAGTTAGTGTACGAGCGTGAGTGCTTCACAAACTCTTAAATGTGTGGAGCGGTCGCAGGCAGAATATGTAATAACTTAGCACTGTTATTGAACCACTCTTTTTGAGAGTGGGAATTTGGCTGAGTGGTCCTGTCTGTTGCCTCTCCGCTAGGCGTCTGGCTGCCGTATATTGTGAGTTCAAATCTGATTGAAAACTAGCTGTATTTACATGTATGTGTATGTATATTTACTACTGGGAAGGCGACCTGTGGTAGCAGTTTTGTGTTGTTATTGAGGTCTGGTTTCAAATGCACATCAAAAAGAGTTTATATTTCTGGAATCGATAGCATGTTTTTGCAATGGCCATTCCCGGAATTACCTCTATTTTCTAGCTGTCACCACTTTTATCAGACTACAGCAGGTAACACAACGTTTTGTTGTCCTTTGCAATGCTTGTTGTGAATCGGCAATGTTCTTTTTGACAAGCGAACCAGAGAGCAGCAAAGCTGTCACACGGACCAACATCAAAGGCATTTGAATCACTCCGCATGTTAAAATGTCTCATCCTTGTTAGCAAACCTCTTCTACCATCCTTTAGCCTGTTCACCCCAATTCCCTGTAAACAGGTCCACAATTACCATTGATAACAATGGGTTTGAGCTAAACCATGGCCGTGGTGAAAGGGTTAAACAATTTTAAACACCTGAAATTTATGATGCTAGTGACAACATGTCCTGTATTGATAATGTACAAGATTGAATGAACATCGTACATAGCAGACAACAGGAGGAACAGACATGTGATGTCATATGACCTGGTTTGACCTCATTTACATATTTGTTTGTTTTCAAGGATTTCCAGCTAAACCTAGGCATGCACTGATGTCAAACAAAGTTTCAAATTTGTGCAGCCTTATGCAAATCACAAAAATTGTGATTTGTACAATCTAGTCTACCTGGCAAGTAATTGGCTTGCATACATCCCAGCATAATTTAATCATATCACAGAAAAAAACAAAACTAAAAGCAGTGTTGGAAACTGGCCAAAATATTTGCCAGACATCAGGACTGGTAACTTTCAAAACTTGCCTGTCCTGCCAGAAAGTTGCCTGTCCTGAATTTTTGACAAATCCATTCATTCACAAAACACAAAACCATTATGTACTTCAAACTGTAAACAACTTTATTTCACATGAGTATTAACTGTGATCTTACAAAGATATAAAGGAAAATGAGGGCAACTTCACACATTGGCTCTACCATGATTGTTTAGTATTACGATATGGTGAATAAAAGGATCATTGCATTTATTTTGTGTGGAATACATGGCAAGACACAGGTGAATCGATAGTGCTTTGACCCTAGTCATGTGATCTGGGTCCCCGGTAAACCGGTTTGTTGATTTAGTGATTCGTCTTAATGGTGTTTCGGAACCAAAAATGGGGTTCCTTCATCAGTCGCTCTCTTTTGTATCCCCTTCGCTTGGTTGTGTGATGAAGTCATCTTCGTCCTCGAGGAGGAGAAGTCAGATTCGTTATTGAGAGAGTTAGCCACTATTGACTGACTCTATAGTAAGCGATCCGGTGTGTGGTGTCATGTTATAATTAACATGACCCAGCATCGACCGGAGTTTCTGGACGCTTATAAGGATTTTTGTTTTAGGGTATATTTGAGCGTTGCTAGTGCTCGTTATGTTAACTGTAAATGTTGTACTAATCTCAGATGTCAACGATTAGTTTGTTTTAGGCATTTAAATCGATTATCCGAACTTTTAGTTTTGTGTCAATTTTTCATAGACTTTGTAATAGAATTCGGGTCGATATTGGTGCCTGCTTTCCGGTGTTTGAAAAGCATATTGTGAAGGGCTGTTTCGAGAAATAAATCTTCTTTCTCTGTGTTTAGCCATTCCCAGGTTTCAATTGTATTTGCTGTAAACGGCCTTTGAAATCGGTTTGGTCTGAGGAGAGTATTGGTTTATTTAATTCATGCCGCCAACTTTGATTACTTATATGGCAGCTCTCTCAGATTTTGATTTTCTTTGCCAGATGATGTTTCTTGTATTGCTCAGCAATCTTTTCAGTTTTGTTGATTGTAGTACCAATTCAATGACAGATTGCATTTTGGTTTTATCCGATAAAGTGGCATAAAATGGAGACAAAATTAAAAAAAATTCAGTTTCCCCGTTGTTAAAACCGCTAGCAAGGCAGGATGTGATTACTTGGCTGAGTATATTTACATTACGTCAATGTCAGAGTGGACCGTTATCTGATAGGTTAATTGGTTTCAGGCACTAAACTTTTATGAAGTTTATTTTGTCCCAATGGTTTCCGTGTAAGAGCCATGGTTAAAATATGTATAAATTTTTACACAAAGATAATGGGTGAAATGATCCATGCATAAGCGCGTCGAAGTCGGATGTATTGGTATACTATATTTTGTTTATTTTACACAACATCTAGAAGCAGCTGATCGATGAGATTACTGGGTATGCCATATGGGCTACTATCGAGAGCCCGACACACGGACGAGGAAGTACAATTTTCCTCCCGTTCGACTGAAAAGTTACTCGTCTCGGACGGGAGGACGGGCGGTAGTTTCCAACGCTGTTAAAAGACATGCTCTGGGCATGTGATATAGTCCTGTTTGTGATGTTTTGAATATAAAGCTGACTGTTGAATACTGAGGCTTATCAAATTTAACAACGACAAGTTTACCTGTATGCAGGATGTAAATTTAAAAACTTTTAGTTTTTTCGCAGCGGCAATTCTTTTCATATGTATCATAGCAATAATTACCACCATAGATACATCTCCTGGAGATTTAAATCATAACATAATTGTTGATGACTTCTTTCAAAAGACAAGTGGTCACTACATGCAAATTTCACATTTTGTTCAACTTTGTTCTTTCAATTTTACCCTGCAAGCAAATTGTATACTCCAGATTACATGACAAACAGTACATGGAACAACATCACAGTATTACTTGTTTGAACTTTGAAATGTAAAGTCTCCCCTTGGCAAAATCTAGAAATTTTGGAATGCTGTTTTGGAGAGGGATGCTCACCTTGACAGAAATTTCTCCATTACGCGTACTTCTAAAGTGAATGACTAATTATTCTGTAAGTTAAACATATACAAGACAAATTTATTATTTCATTGTCTCCCATACACGATAATTAGCCATAATTTGGAAAGATCAAGTGCGGCTTTGCATGTGATTGTAGTTTGGACTGTTGCTTTAATATGGATTACACAACTTATACAAGACAAGACTTAAACAAGTTAAGCAACTTAAACAAGAAACTCCTGCCCAGCCCCTAGAAAATAAATTTTGAAACAAAGAGCATAGGATAATGGGAAAAGATTAGCATTAGAACTAATTAAAATGTTTCAATTTATGGGGATAATTCAAAAGAGAAGTGTAACTATATAAAAATTAAGAACTGTCTAAGTTATTAGAACATTAAGCTTGTGCTTCATGATACTGAAGCTGTTTCTTTTTTGTTGTATACCTAACTTTCACTGTCACAAAGCCAAGTAAAGCATGTCACTAGTGTCTTCTTATAAAATTTGGTTCTCAATTTTAAGTGATGCTTTTTCCTTTTTTGTGGTAAATCTACAGAGAAAACCACTTCTAAATGGTAGGTAATGTGTTTCTACAGTACAAAATTTTGCAGTGTGAACCCCTTATTTTGATTGCTGATTTAATGAGAGAATGATTAAAAGTTTCACTGAGGAAAGTTTCAGTAAAAGTTGAAGTCTTTCACTTTGGAGGCACATACTGCCTGAACTAAGTGGAAAGCATTATGAGATCTAATGCATCTTGAATTCACTTTAACAAAACAAGAACTGTTGCCCTTATAATATAACATGTATGGTATTAAAGTGAATACAGCAACATGTACAGTGTACCAGTACATGTAGGGCTGAGTGAGTGCATTTTGATGGTTAAACAATAAAGTGACATGAAGTATTAATCTTACAGTGTAAATGCACATACATGTACAATATCTACAAGTAAATGCATGTCAAAAAAACTTTATGGTTGCTTTTCAACGTTGTACACAACCATCCAACATAACAAACTTAAAGACAGGCTATCATCTCTCGTAAAGAAAGCCTTCTTTTACAAGAATGGTAGTCATAGGTATGAATACATTGCCATCAAGTGCAACTTGGGCTATTTCATCAACTACAACAATGCCAAACTCAAGTACAGTGATGCTGAAGTGATTCAAGTGCTATATTTCCTAATTGACAACATATTTATCAAGTTTGCTGGCATGACATTCAGGCAAACCATAGGCATTCCCATGGGCACACACTTTCCACGGTGTCCGTGGGGACTAATAAACACTAACTGAACTATTTATAGGATTGTTTTCCTGTACCGGTATTTACGTTCCAGTATTTGCCCTCATTTACACCGGTATTTGATATAATATTTTATACCGGTATTTTGATATAATATTTTTTGTTATATTCAAAGCACACATTTATTGGCTGCATGTTTCTGGAAGTCTTGATAGTGTTTTGCTAAATGGTCACGGCACTGACATTAAAGGCGGAGCCTCCCTTTAAAAGGGCGCCAACCTATGGCGGCGATCATTGTGTAAGTGGACACAAAAATGTAACATGAGGGCACATGCTCCAGAAAATGCCACTTTTTAGTTTTTTCCGACCGCAAAAATGTTGACAGACGGCCAAGCGGTTAGCACGAAGCTGCTGCCGATCAAACCCTGTGGTTATATTCAAATTCTAACTTGACTGGACGACGTTTTTTAAGGAAATTCGAGTGTGGTGCTGAGGAATAAATGACCGTTGGCAATTTGAACCGACGTCAATCAAACGGTGATATAAGCTCTGTTTGCAGGATTAGCAAAAGGTGACAAAACATTGAGATCAGTTTGTGTAATTAATGTTATAGAAAACAAACATCGTACTGGCCATGTGTTTGACTGAGAGGAGAACTCCACTAATGCGAGAACCTGGGATTGAAAAGTTCGGCTTTAACAAAGGTTAACACCTACATGTATCCAGAAGTAATTACTGTTCATTTATTCAATTTCAATCTTACATGTATGTCCTGTGTGATTCACATACATACTCATACATGATGTGCACAACATATACATTTAGCTGCCGATATCATATTGACACCATCATCAACAAGAGTTACATATTAGAAATTGATTCAGGTCCATATCTTTGAATTAGTTCTCCTCAGCTTGGAAAAACTTGGGCTAATGTGCAGCATCCCTTTGTTGCATTATGGAGTATAAGGAAGAAGAATACTTCAACACTCAACTGGCTAGTCTTTTTTGTGCCATGTTACTGCATTAATATGCTACAAAGAGATGTAACTTTTGACAGAAAAACTGTATATCATCAATGCTGACAAGTCTGATAAATACCCGCCCCTTTAAGCAGTGACTTCACTAGAATGTCCGAAAAATACAAGTAGACAAGTAAGGTCGTTCTCACGCTGCGACTTCGTGTAAGGTTACCGTCAATGTCGGTCGTCAAAATTGAAAAGACCTAAAAACTGAACACTCGTTGGGCAATATTACGGTGTCATAATTTTCGTTTTATAATCACTCAACTTGCGATCGGCATTTTACAATTCTCCCATCATTTATTTCTTAAGCTTACACGGTAACTTTCAAAAAACCGAGTTACTAATCTGCTTGGTCAACGTTCGTATGGGCTTTAATAGTCCTACAGATATTTTCATAGAAATTAGTCATTGCAATGAAAGCTGAAACCCGTATGCAAATGCAGGTGTAGTTCTCAACCTAAATAACGTGAAACACCGATCTTACTCGACAATACTTGAACCGGCAAGAAGAATTTCTCTGACCAGCAGGAGAGCACTTACAAACAGACCTTACCTAAAGCTCACCTCGTGACGTCATAGCAAAGTGATATGCTTTGTGAGGTTAAACATTTTACTCATTATTTTTGAAATGAAATATTGTTTGCCAATATTAAGTATACATACAAGGTCGAAATATCTGTAGATCAACGTATTTGTTTTTCCGTCCATTGTTAACTTCATAACTTGATGTACTGGATGATAATCAAAAAATTTGGTACTTATCATCAAGTTAAACCAGAAAAATTAAAGATGTTTATTTTTGTTTGGTGTCCCTGGGGTAACGAATGCATTCTGAGAAAAAAACAAAGGCAGTTATAGCTAAAGAGTAAACATACGTTGTTTTAACAGACATAACTTCAAATATGCCGAAGTCATATCATGGTAAATCAAAAGTATAAGTACAGCACATTATTTTTCAAAGCAAAAACCTTATCGAGATTGCATTCAGTTGTATTGCGCCAAACAATAATGAAATAATCTAAAGAGGTCTGTATCAAGTCATAGTATCAAGCCTTAGGATTGCACAATACGATTCCGCTTTGCTTTAAACTGACGAAGACAGCACCGGCGGATAAGACCGATGCTCTAATACTTAAAATCAAGGAACATGACTGTTTTATCTTATTTTTTCATAAAGAATTACTCCTAGTATTGTACAGCATTCCTCTTGAGAAAGTTTTGAACCAGCAACATGGACCGATCATAATTCGTCATTTCTATTTCATAGCAACACTGATCAATTTTGTAGAGTCGCTATCAGGACACACTTATAGTTTAAATAGTCGCTCAACCGACTCGTGATAGTTGAAATATCGCTGTTAATTGTACTCTTTATCCCATTCCACTTCTTACCCCTAGCAATAAGTGTTTTATCGCCTGCATAATTGTGTACGGATGAACTGCATATATATATATATATATATATATATATATATATATATATATATATATATATATATATATATATATATATATATATATATATATATATATATATATATATATATATATATATATATATATATATATATATATATATATAAAATCCATGGTATTTTTCTTTGTTTGACGTCATCGTATACGAGTGTTTTTCGCTGAGCCCGTACAACTTCGAGCCGAAGGCGAGAAGTCTTTGCTTCCTGAACTCTATCATCGCTGCCCTGAAGTCAAATTTGCCAAGTCTTGGGCCTTTAATGTTTACCAACATCAGATCATTTATGACATCTTCACTCAAATAACTATATTTCGATGTTTTGATCCTGTTTTGGGTACTGAACCTACTTTTACATGGGACAGATGAGACTGGAATCACGACTGCAATTATGGCCAACTGCAATACTCGGAAAAAGTTCACGATATTCGTAGAGAAGTGTGCAGACCGCCATAAAACTAGTATTTCTAAATCCGCGTAACATTAGCTTAAATTGTTGATATTCGACACGGAGATCTTCAGGGTTTACAAGTGCGAATCAGGAGCAATGAAAAAAGAACATTTTTTGAAATAACTGTGAACTCTATCCATTGAATGAGTTACATTGGTATTGGTACAGCCTTGAAGGAAACAATTTACGCGACGTGATTGACAAGATGTAGGACAAAATTTTTCAAAATCATGCGTAAAATCATGCGTGAAATACGCAGGTTTTTGCGTTAATCGATATATATATATATATATATATATATATATATATATATATATATATATATATATATATATATATATATATATATATATATATATATATATATATATATATATATATATATATGCAGCCTTGAAGGAAACAATTTACGCGACGTGATTGACAAGATGTAGGACAAAATTTTTCAAAATCATGCGTAAAATCATGTGTGAAATACGCAGGTTTTTGCGTTAATCGATATATATATATATATATATATATATATATATATATATATATATATATATATATATATATATATATATATATATATATATATATATATATATATATATATATATATATATATATATATATATATATATATATATATATATATATACATATATACAGTAAAACCTGCCAAAACCGAACCCTGAAAAAACCGGATCACTGTCAACACCGGACGAAACTTTCAGTCCCTTCCCATTGCCATAGGCAACATATGTTAAACTCCCTCCGAAAACCGAACCCTGTCAATTCCGGAAACCGAACGGCTGTCAGCAGCTGTTTTAATGAAAAACACTGAGAAAACCGGACAAAGACTCCATTACACCATCGCTTGAAACTGAAAAGTTGTTAGCGGCCGGCCCAAGTGAGCCCTACAGAACCGAACAAACTTGTCTTTCGTGTTTGTTTCATGTTAATAAAGGCATACCGCCCTGTATTGTGTGTTTAGTCTCATTACCATGCCAATCATCAAAGTCTTTTGTTAATTGAAAACACACGACGTTCAGCATCCGCTTTGTTTAAACCGACAACCAATGGATGCTCTCCATGGCGCTGTCAATTATCGCTTGCCTGTCAATCACTAAAGCAATCAACAAAAAAATTGTGACGCGATTCCTAGCGGTAAGTTTTTGTCGCAACAAAACAAAGTTTTCTTTTGTCGGATTTTTGATCATTTCTTTTCGAAAGTGTCAAAATGCCGGACGATCAAATGATAAAAAGATATAAAAGCCTTAAAATTTTGATGCTGTGGACATTACTCCTCGATTCATCCTACGAGTAAGAAGTCTGTCTAGCCTCTATCCAAACGTGTAACGATGCCTGCCCCGTCTGCTAAACGCCGAAGAAAGGAGCTGAGTCTTTCTGACAAGATCAAGTTGATCAGAGATGCCGAATCCAAGTTGCTGCCATTGAAAAAATTAGGGGAGATGTACGATATCGGTAAGTCTACCGTATCAGACATTTTGCGGAAGAAGTCTGTGTTTCTCAGTCAGTACGAGACGAATGCCGACCTCTCAAGGCGACGCGTAAACCATACGTCGAAATTCCAAAATCTCAACGAACTGTTATGGCAGTGGTTTCAGCAAGCTAGGGCAAAAAACATCCCTATCTCTGGCCCGATGTTACAGGAAAAGGCATTGTCGTTTGCCAGCACGTTGAATCTCGAAGAATTCAAGGCATCGAATGGTTGGTTGGAAAGTTGGCGTGGTCGCTACAACGTGAAGTCTTGTAAGGTCACAGGTGAAAGTGCAGAGGTGTCTCCCGAAGACGTCAACGATTTCAAGTCACGCCTACCGTCGCTATGTGAGGGGTTCACCGCTGAAGACATTTTCAACTGCGACGAGACTGGTGTTTTCTTTCGCGCTCTTCCCGATCGAACTCTGGCCGAAAAAACCGACGAGTGTAAAGGTGGCAAAGTGTCAAAAGAGCGTATCACGGTTATGCTTGCTTGCAGTATGACCGGTGAAAAGCTCAAGCCACTCATCATCGGCAAAGCTGCTAAGCCTAGATGCTTCCGCAACATCGATATCGGTACGCTACCTGTCACGTGGAAATCAAACAGAAAGGCTTGGATGACCAGCGATCTTTTCAGCGAGTGGGTAGATGATGTCAATCGGCAGATGAGAAGAAAGCAGAGAAAGATCGTCCTATTTCTCGACAACGCGACGTCCCACTCCAAGAAAAACCTGTCGAACATCACTCTGAAATTTCTCCCTCCGAACACAACGTCCCGACTCCAGCCGCTCGACCAGGGAATTATTCGCGCTTGCAAGGCACGTTACAGGAAGCATTTACTGCGATCTGTGATTGCCAAGGTGGACACTTGTAACTTTGCCAGTGAAGTCGCGAAGTCTGTAAATGTTCTGGATGCTGTCTACATGATCAACCGTGCGTGGAACGAAACCAAGCCTTCAACCATCGAGAAGTGTTTTGCACACGCAGGCTTTCCCGTACCATCGTCTGATGATGACCACGCCGATGACGAAGCCGTGGAAGTCGAGGAAGAGATTTCTGAACTTATCGCAGGGGCAAGTCAGACTTTGGGTATCGATCAAATCGAAACCAGCCTTTATGTGAATTTCGATGATGATATGCCCACAGAAGAAACATATGGCGGAAACTGGGAGCAGCAACTCGTTGACAATTTCGTGTCCGATTGTAATTCCAGTGACCAGCCTGAAGAGGAAGACGATGACGAAGTTCGTCCATCAGAATCCGAGTCACCGAGCATTTCCTACAGTGATGTACTCGACATGCTTTCTAAACTTCAGCACTTCGCTACAAACAAGGACTCGCGATATCTGAACTACGTGCAGGAAATGAAGTCATTGACCGAAGCTGAAATTGTCCGTCAACGCAGCAAAGGCAAGCAGTCGACCATCGATTCGTTCTTTCACAGATGCTGAACTGAACAGTACCCTTTCAAACTTTACTGTGATAATTCAAGTGATCATGTACATTAAAGACGGACTGAACTGAACTGAACTGTGCAATTTCAAACTTTTCAAATTTTTTCTTCATTTTCTTAATCTACGGTGCATTAGAACCCGACCAAGCGCATTTCAAACTTGTAAGTGAAGTCCATTTCGATACACGATGCACATTCGTAGTTACGAATAATTTGACGGAGTAAATTGATACTCTACAATATTAAAAGACCGCAACAGAATTTTTTGAAATACATGTACATCTTTCTTTAATAAATACTGTATTAAAATAACTTATGATTAAATTGTGTCTTCTTTATGTGTGTCCCTCCAAAATTGACCCAATGTCCTTGACCTGCTGAACTGTGTAACACATTGCAATAGAAAGTATGCATGTGAAGTTTGTGTGTGCGTGAATAGTGCAGTGTACGTGTAAATAAGTCCCCGGGCAGGCCACACACAAAAAAAGACATCGGCCTTCACCCCTCTCCAAACCGGACACCTCTCCAAACCGAACGATCTTCTCAGTCCCACTGGTGTCCGGTTTTGGCAGGTTTTACTGTATATATATATATATATATATATATAAATATAAACCTTGAAAAAAGCACGCTGACACTCTGGTTGTTTCCCCTCGACTTAGATATATTTCTTGATTATGGTGTTGCGTTCTATAGCAAGAGCTTCTTCAGGTCTCAGTATACTTGCAAGATATCAGTGATATTTTTCGATTGAGCGTACGCAGAAGTTAAATGAATGTTATTGAAACCTTAACAAATACATATACTAGAAAAGCATTACATTGCAATCTGGATTGGAAAGAAATGTCTAACATACAAAAAAGAACATACCTGATAAGCTATGGGACTTTATCTTGGTGATACCAGGATACCAGGTGATGGAAAAAGGTATGAGTGAGAACAAATGAAAACCAGAATGTATACAGATAAGTAAGGTGTGTAGAGGGCGCTCTGTAGGCCAGTGCTGAGGAGTGTGAGAAAACGTTATTTTCTTATGTTTAAACGTTGTGGTGTGACGGTCTTAAGTTTATGTATACAGAGGGTTTCACGTTGTTTGCGAAATTTATCGTCTTATTTTATAAACTTGTATGATACCTATGATTGAAACATCATCAATGCCATGTTCATGCTGGTTAAAGTGTAATGCTACACGGGTGTCTTTTTATGAAGTATCGTGAAAAGATGGTTACTAAAGTGAAGCCCAAATGTAGTCTTGGTTTCACCAATCTATGTTTTTTCCCCACCGGTTGCAAGTTAATAAATAAAGTATGATGTTGCTTGTACGTGTAATCTTGTTTCTAACGGAATAAATTGTGCTCAGTTGTACTGTGACAGTTAGGGAGGTTATCGCCATGTTTGCAGACGTTGCAACCCCTGAGCGTTGTACACTTCAAAAAAACTTCTGTCGTTGAACTGTGTACTGTGAATCAACAGATCCCTCAAGTTTGTGTTACGACGATATGCCATAGTTGTAGGGGTGGGGATGACCTTGGTACATTGTTTTGACTTGTGGAGAATATCGAAGTTTGATTTGACGATTGTTAAAAGTTTTGGTGCCATACATTATAGTAGATTGAAGGTTGTAACTGGGGGAATTCGTTGTTTGTTTTCTTTTTCTCTTTGATTATATTGGAGTAGTATGCGTGCTGGGGATGGATTTAACGCGATGGACTTAATCGGAACCTAGCGTAATGGGATAGCCCCAATGTAGCAAGTAGGTGTGGAGTTGTGAAAGCCATTGGTTTCTCTATTCTGCAGATTCTGAGGGCTGAGCCATATTGAATGTTGATTTACATGTGTTGAGTATGTGCGGAATTTAATTCAAGGCACTGGTTTGTGTCTGTAGGTTTTTTGTACAGGTCCGTTTGAATTTTTCTTTTTTCATCGATCTCCAGTTTCATATAAAGGAAAGGGAGAGATATTCGTATTACTCCTATGCTGGATGTTATTGTGTCATGAGAAGTATTTATAAAGTTGAAAAATAACAAACACGATTGGAACTATCTTGGGACAATTGAGTTGTGAAGTGATGTCGGTTGCACCTGCAAATGTAAACTCATCTGCTTTAATTTTTAAGTTACACCCTTGTTTTTATGAGTAAGTATATATATATATATATATATATATATATATATATATATATATATATATATACCAAAATATAGATATACCAATATAGATATGTGATTGCCAAAGCCTTATCGAATAAAGCAAGTCTGAGACGAGTTCTTGTATACTGATCTGATGTCACTTCTGGTTTATTGCGATGACAAACACTAAGTTGTACATAGACGATTGTACCGTTGAAAGTGATGTCTACACGTTTCGAAGTACCAGAAATATGCTTCGACTTTATAGATCGTTAGGCCATCGGGCCTTCAGACCGTAACAGACCGTAAAAACTGGAATACAATGCGAAAATACAATGTGTCAAAAACATACTAATTAAAGTACAATCACAAGAAAGCGAAGATGATTTCGTTGAAAACTGATTTGCAAACGAAGTCTTGTAATTTGATCAGACAAAGGATCGAACAGTCAAGTGCATGGATCATATACACTGCACTTGTCTGGCTAATTCACGATGAAGTCAAGACTCAAATCAGTAAATTCTGAGCGAAAATACACTGCAGGTAAAATTCTATTCATGACAAATACCACATGAAATGTATATTTACCTCGCTGGCGACCTGTAAGGCCTTGGAATCAGGACAATTCTGATACGAGGAGAAAGTTTGACGAGTACAAAGTTTCTTCAGCTTTCTCTGTCCCGTAGTGGCAAAAGCGTAGCAATACAGTACAAATCTGAAGTAAACCACGTGTATCATCTTTGACACGGATTAAGTTACGAAGTACGACAATCTGTTCGGAAAAAATTCTTATTCAAGTTCAAGCGTCAATCTCTGAGTAAAAATGAGAATCTGACACATCGAAACCCATATAGAAAATAGAACTAATTTCTTAGAGGCGGCTTTGTCTGCAAGGAAAGAGGTGAAATGGTGCTTGCCTGTGCAGCGCCCTCAACATGACTGCCCTGTTTTCTTTCTTTTTTATTGATGGCGGTCACACTCCCCCCTTGAAAATCACTTTGATTTTCCAACACAAATTTTCAAACTACATGACAGTGAATTTTTTCAAACTTGATGCAGCCAGAGATCTGTCTGGCTCCCACTCACTGTGAGTTAACTTACCTTAAAGTTCATCCTGGTCACCGTTCTCAATGAGTAAAACGAGCTTGTGTATGGGTCTTTCTAAAATTACCTCTTTGTTCAATCTCTTACCTTGTTTCGATAGGTGACGATCACCCATGAGAATTTTCACGCGACGGATCAAACCGTCATCATCACATAGAGTTTCAATCACTCTTGCTAACTTCCATTGATTTCTGAAAGCATCATCCTCCCTAAGGAGCACTACATCTCCTATCTTAAGATTTCTTTTCGTGTCTTGCCACTTCTTTTTGGCTTGAAGGTTCAACAAATATTCCTTCCGCCATCTTGACCAAAATACCTTTGCGAGATACTGGACTACGCGCCATCTCTTTTTGGCATACAAGTCTTCTTTGACGAAATTCCCTGGAGGTGGTAGAATCACATCCGATTTCATGGTCAAGAGTTGGTTTGGGGTGAGAGGTGTAGGTCCAGTAGGATCGTTCAAGTTCTCCACAGTCAATGGCCGACTGTTCACAATTGCCATGGCTTCGTACAGGAATGTGCGAAGAGCCGAGGTGTTTAGTCTTGTTCCATTTTGGTCCAAGATTCCTGCTAACACGCTTCTGACTGATTTTATCTGGCGTTCCCAGACACCACCCATGTGGCTAGCATGTGGAGAATTGAAGA
This sequence comes from Ptychodera flava, assembly GCF_041260155.1. Classification (NCBI taxonomy): domain Eukaryota; kingdom Metazoa; phylum Hemichordata; class Enteropneusta; family Ptychoderidae; genus Ptychodera; species Ptychodera flava. The sequence continues at coordinate 4,075,660 of NC_091934.1, read as the reverse complement.
TGAAATCACACTGACGTCTGGATAACTCATCCTTAATCTTTCCTTCATCCATGGACTGTAATCCAACTTGAAGCTCATTTTTGGCTCCCACAAAGTTTGATCCTCGATCACAACGTACGTGTCTCACAGGACCTCTGATTGCGATAAAGATACGAAGACAATTCAGAAATGCATCTGTTGTCATTTCTTCCAAGATTTCGGTGTGTATGGCTCTCAGTGATAAACACGTAAAAATGATACCATATCGTTTTACCTCACTACGACGTTCCTTGACGATGAAAGGACCAAAGCAATCCATACCACAGTATGTGAATGGAGGTGAAGGTTCAAGACGATCCTTTGGCAAATCTGCCATTCTTTGAGTGTTGGCCTTTCCTCTGAACTTTCTGCATTGAACACATTTGTAGATAAATGATTCGACTGCAGAACTACAACTTACTATCCAGAATCCACTTGATCTGATTTTGTTTACTGTCATGCCGCGACCCTGGTGGGCTACTTGTTCATGACACCATTTGATGATCAGTGTTGTAACATGACTCTTACGAGGAAGGATGACAGGATGCTTGACGTGGTCAGGCATCGGAGATCTGTCAAGTCTCCCTCCAACTCTGAGTATCTGCTTGTCGTCTAAATATGGGCTCAACGGGAGCAAATGACTATTCCTCTTCACTATCTTGGTCTCTTTGCCTTCTAGGGTAGGCTTCTTCAAAGCATGTATTTCTTCAACAAACACTTCTTGTTGAGTCCACTTGACTATTGCCATGGTTGCTTTCTGTTTAGCTTCTCCTGGCGTAGCACTTTCTTGGTTTCTTTTCTTGGCGATGTATCTGTACAATACTGCAACTGCAGTTATTGCTCTATTCCAATTTGAAAATCTTTCTATACGCTCTAACATTGATGAAAATGTTTGCTGTGTAGTCGCTAACGTTCTCGTAGTCTTTTAACTCTGGATCGTCTGCAGGAATATCCCTACTAGTGTGGCTGGGTTTGTCCCATAGAAAGGTTGGTCCCTGGAACCAATTCGAATGTATCATGTCGTTTACACCAAGTCCTCGAGATGCATGGTCTGCTGGGTTTTCCTTGGTGCTGATATAATGCCATTGCTCTGGCTGAGATGATTCTTTGATTCTTTGTATGCGATTGGCTACAAATATGTGAAAGCGACGTGCATCATTGTTCAGATAGTCGAGAACTATCTTCGAGTCTGTCCAGAAGAAGTTCTCAATGGTTTCGTAATCTAATTCCTTATTCAAGAAGTTACTGACTTGAACTGAGACGAGCGCTGCTTGAAGCTCTAATCTCGGAATTGTTACGGGTTTCAAGGGGGCAACTCTCGACTTCCCCATCACGAGTGAACAATGAATGTTGTCCTTACAATCGACAAGCCTTAAATAGGAGCTTTGTCCATAGCCTTTCAGGCTTGCATCCGAAAAATGGTGGAGTTCAATCTTCTTAACAGTTCCAAAACTGTCTGGTTTGAAACATCTTCTTATCTGAAGTTCATCTAATTCTCGAAGTTCAGAAAGCCATGATTCCCACTTCGGTCGTAAGTCATCTGGTAAGGGGTCATCCCATTCTGTTCCCTTCTTACACATTTCTTGTAGGATTCGTTTTCCTCGAAGTACGAAAGGGGCGAGAAAACCGAGTGGGTCGAATACTGAGGCTACTGCAGATAATATTCCGCGTCGAGTAGAAGTATGCTCCTTAACAACAGGCGAGAAGTGGAATGTGTCTGACTCCGCACACCACTCAATTCCCAGAGCTCTCTCTATGGGAAGTTCATTGAAGGACAAGTCTAGATCCTTGACATTCTTGGCACGTTCTGATATGGGTACAGATTCCATTGTGGTTCTGTCATTCGATATGAATTTGTGTAATCGAAGGTTTCCTTCTGCACACAGGTTGCGAACATTCTTAATTAGTTGAATGGCTTCTTGTGAGGACTCTAAACTTTCGAGTCCATCGTCTGCATAGAAATTTCTGGAGACAAAGTTGACTGCTTTCTCTCCGTATTGAGGATTATCCTTTGCCACTTGTTTAAGTCCATAGTTTGCGCATCCTGGCGAGGATACAGCGCCGAAAAGGTGAACTTTCATCCTGTATGTGGCTGGTTTGGAGTCGAAATCACTATCTTTCCACCAAAGGAATCGAAGATAGTCTCTATCATCTTCATTTACTCTAAATCTGTGGAACATCCGTTCAATGTCACACATAATAGCCACATTTTCCTTTCGAAATCGGCAAAGTACACCAATCAGGGGGTTCATCTGGTCTGGTCCCTGCAGTAAGTGGTCATTAAGGCTGGTTCCTCTAAATCGTGCACTGCAGTCAAATACGACACGAATCTTGCCAGGTTTTTTAGGGTGGTACACACCGTGATGGGGTATATACCATGTTGATCCATCCTCCTGCTTTTGTTCATTAACTAACTCTGCATCTCCCGCTGTGATGATATCTTGCATGAATTGCATGTAGTCATTTTGGTATTTAGGATTCGACTTGAATCGACGTCTAAGGTACTGCAGTCGTTGTTCTGCCATCGATTTATTGTTCGGAAGTGGTGGTTTGTCTCGTTTAAATGGAAGGGACATGGTGTAGAAACCATCCGTCTCCTTGGAGATGTTATTTTCAATGATCCTCATGAAACGAATGTCTTCCTGTGACATGGTAACATCTTCAGCTCGGGTTTCGTTAAAGTCTGATTCGAGTATTTTCACAATGTCCGAAGGTTTGATGAACTGTTCCCTTGCTGAAGTCTTAAAGGCATAGCAAACGTCCTGCGGAAGATGCCCGTCCGTGTTGACACTGGGTTGCATGTTATCTGGTATTGTCTTCGTAAGTATTCGATGAGTTACACTGAAAACATCTCTATCGTCCTCGGACTGTGTTAGTTGCCCAACGATGCTCCATCCGAGGTCCGTTTTTACTGCGAATGGCTGATTGCCCTCCCCGGTAATGCAGCTGCGAGGTGCCAGGGCCTGTGGGCAATCATAACCGATCAGTAGACCTACTTCGCATTTCTTCAAAGGCTGTACGAGATGAGCAATTTGTCTGAGATGAGGCCATTCGTTGGCAATATCAGGAGTGGGTATGTGTGATTCCTCTACGGGAATATAATCAAGTGAATATGTTGTAGGTAATGATATCACCGTGTGTGAATCAAATCCAATCTTAGTTGCTGATAACTTTACCATGACAAGTATGCAATTTTTAGCATCTCAAAACATCGACTTCTCATTCAATTTACTCCTGAATTTTAAAGATGATCAATAATTTTGGAATATAGTTTTAACCAATAATCCTTAAATTAAATTCTAAGTTTCAAATTGTTCAGAAACTGATAAAATTGAAGAAGCCTTTACCAAATAATGTCAAAACTCCACATGGCCCCAGTGGTGATGTTTTGAAAGCCTTTATTTGGATAAAATACTTTTTGTAGGTAGTTTTAATGCAGTAGAGCTATTCAAAAGTGTCATCAGCTCAAAAAGACCTTCAATTTGATATATCACTTATGCCATTTGAGCTTAATATTTTCATTTTGTCATTTCTTGTTAAGTGTCGTTCATCCGTTGCCATGGATAAATCCAATATGGCCACCATCGTAATCGCGTAATTTTAGGATTCATTTGTGTGTGCCATTGAAATCTATCTCCATGCCAAATTTGGTACAAAAAGATGTTTTATTAACAAAGTTACAGCAAATTTACTGTAAATTTCAGCTAAAACTCCTCCATTTTTGTCCCAGTGTTCCCATTGTTATTATATGTATTGTCTTTCTACAGAAAGAGTAAAAGTGAATGTTTTAAAAAGCTATAAAATTGTAACCGTTCATCCAATTTCGAAAATTAAAAAAATGTTTAGCTTCTCTCATTGAAATCTAAAAAACTACATTAATTAAAATGCAGATTGAACATTTCAAAATTTCAGTTGGCTTCCCTACTTACTGAACTGACATGATTCAGTATCTATTGTCGGCTTTGATGAAGTGGATAAAGTGTGTCCACCTGGTTTTCGCTTTCTGGTCGTGCCATTTGAAGTTCCTTGTTGATCCTTGTCAGTTGATGGTCTCAGAGATCTGAGTGATGTTAATGGATCACATGCAATATCTGCCTCTTCCTGTACGAACCCAACAAAGTTCTCAAATGGCGGGTACGCATTTGTAAGTTTCTTTACCCTTGCGACCACTCGACTCCATCGAGTAACAACCCAATCGGGTAGCTTTTGGAGCATTTTTCTGTTTTCTCTCACATCATTCAAGACTGCTAGGTCTGGTATATCTTTCATGGCTACTTGACACTGCTTGAGAAAGTCTGAAAATTTTCGCAATGCCATGCTGTCCTTGCCTGAAATTCTTGGCCAGGTTTCTATTTTGTTTCTGAAAGCTTCTGTTACTATGAATGGGTTTCCATACCTTTCGTTGAGAATAGCCTTGGCTTCTTCGTATGCCTGTTCGCTTCTTAGGAGAAAACATCCTCCTACGGCTACTTTGGCTGGGCCTCCTAGATATTTTTTCAAGTAGTGGATTCTTTCAAGAGGTGGTACGCCGCGTAATTCAACTAAGGTGGTAAAGGATGATAACCAATCTGGATAGGCTAACGGGTCTCCTGTGAATATTGGTGGTTCAGGTGTTGGCAGTCGGCTCAATGATACAGATGACGCCAAATTCTCAGCCAATACTTGTAGGCTGTCCTTGTTTAGCGTTGTATGTTGTTGTTTCCCTGTTTGATGGAATAAATTGTCCTTACATTTGTCTGAATCAGCAAATGCTGGTTTGGCTGGTTCTGTCTTTATAACTGGTGGAGGTGCTGTGTAAGTTTTCGCTGGTGGGCTCACCGGTTCAGTTTTCACAATGGATGTTGGAATTGTAGCTGCTGGCTGTGGTGGTGGTGGTACCGATGAAATTGGTGGGACTGTCTCCATCACTGGGGTGATATCAAGCAATTCTTCTCTCTCACAGGCTGCTACTTTGGCTTGCTCGACACGAAGTTCTCTCGCTATCTTCTGTTGCTCTAATTCTCGTGTTTTGCACTTTATTTCTGCTTCTGCTTCAGCCTGTCGTCTTTCCTCTTCGGCTTGATATGTCTTCTCTCTGAGTTTCATCTCAGCTTGACGGGCCTTCTCTCTGAGCTCTAGTTGTTGTAACTCTTCTTCTCTGGCAGCTTCCTCTTCTCTCCCTTTCAGTTCTGCTTCAAGAGCAGCTGCTCTGATGGCAGCGGCCTTTCGGATCGATGATGTACTCGATCGGTTTGATGACCTTGAGTGGGAAGACATGTTTGACTCCGTATCGTGACAAAATATTTGGCCGATAGAGAGAACACTCTGAGTTTCTGTGCGTTCAAGGAGACGTCTTGCATGAACAAGGACTTTATCAACACTTGAAGTCATGCGGTCAACAGCTTTCAAAATATCTTCGGCTGGTGTTGCTGATATAGCCCGGATCTGATCGTACTTTTCCAGCATTTTAGTGTGACTTGCCTTAATTTCTTTCAAAAATGCATTGAGGGATTCCACAGACTTCTTATTTAATAGCTCTGGATGAGTGACATGTGGTAACAATTGGTCATGTGATTTCCAGAAACCTCTTGTGAGAACGAGCAACTTACCTTCTTTTGCTTTCATTGAAAGTGTAGGCACCCGTTTTGATCTACGTAATCCAGGATCGCTTGCCGTATCTAATTTTGCAAGTTTAGAATCCATCTCTGGAACCTCTGATAATAAAGAAGTCTGAATAGTTTCAGTGTGCTTACCTTCATCGCCTGTAGGTGGCGCTGTTCCATTATTCTCTGCCATGATTGTATCCAGTTAGTGAGTAAAGAGCCCGATTAAGATCAATGGCTGGAGTGAAATTTGATATACGTTTGTTGCCAAAATCCCAGGGGTATATGCACGCAGGCAGTGATAAATTTTGACAGTGGCCAAATATCAATTTACAGAAAGGGTAAAATTAGAAAATATGGGTTTCAATGAATGAGACACTCAGCAATACAGAAAGATTTGATACAATTGTAAAATCCTGAGAATGTTCGTCTAATGTCTCAAACGTAAATTTATGTACTGTTTAGTATATCCACTTAAAGGGGCATCATATGGAATGCAACAGAAAATATTTAAAGTCTGCAGTGTCTTAATGTTATCAGTCTTAATGTGCAGAAAAGTTACACTTGTAACTGTGTAAAGCAATAGAGTTCTATGTTACTTTGATGTCAGAGTTCCGAGGTGATCAAATGTCAGTTCACTGGAATGCTTCAGCTGTTAGCAGGTCCTCAACTTCACGGCTGAATGTTCATTTCTTATAAACAATGGATGACTTGTGCAGCCAAAGTGTCCATGGCTACTACCGTAGAATACACAGTCGTCTGGTACAGCGGATGTAAAACCACTCAGCAATTCAAGGAATCCACTGGCCGTCTTCGGTTTCATATGGATGGAAGTTTACACACAATCCCACGACGAGTTGCATGCTTTCGAGTTGATTCTTTAGGTCCGAGTTTTTACTGTGATTGCCAAAGCCTTATCGAATAAAGCAAGTCTGAGACGAGTTCTTGTATACTGATCTGATGTCACTTCTGGTTTATTGCGATGACAAACACTAAGTTGTACATAGACGATTGTACCGTTGAAAGTGATGTCTACACGTTTCGAAGTACCAGAAATATGCTTCGACTTTATAGATCGTTAGGCCATCGGGCCTTCAGACCGTAACAGACCGTAAAAACTGGAATACAATGCGAAAATACAATGTGTCAAAAACATACTAATTAAAGTACAATCACAAGAAAGCGAAGATGATTTCGTTGAAAACTGATTTGCAAACGAAGTCTTGTAATTTGATCAGACAAAGGATCGAACAGTCAAGTGCATGGATCATATACACTGCACTTGTCTGGCTAATTCACGATGAAGTCAAGACTCAAATCAGTAAATTCTGAGCGAAAATACACTGCAGGTAAAATTCTATTCATGACAAATACCACATGAAATGTATATTTACCTCGCTGGCGACCTGTAAGACCTTGGAATCAGGACAATTCTGATACGAGGAGAAAGTTTGACAAGTACAAAGTTTCTTCAGCTTTCTCTGTCCCGTAGTGGCAAAAGCGTAGCAATACAGTACAAATCTGAAGTAAACCACGTGTATCATCTTTGACACGGATTAAGTTACGAAGTACGACAATCTGTTTCGGAAAAATTCTTATTCAAGTTCAAGCGTCAATCTCTGAGTAAAAATGAGAATCTGACACATCGAAACCCATATAGAAAATAGAACTAATTTCTTAGAGGCGGCTTTGTCCGCAAGGAAAGAGGTGAAATGGTGCTTGCCTGTGCAGCGCCCTCAACATGACTGCCCTGTTTTCTTTCTTTTTTATTGATGGCGGTCACAAGATATACCAATATATATATATATATATATATATATATATATATATATATATATAAATGCATTTATGTTTCACCTTTTGCTTCACCTTTGTCTCGGGGGTGACCCTGTTTTCAAAAGTTGGAATGGGGGGGGGGTCGACAGCCACTTTTTGATGTTGGCCAAAAACATATCCACCACCCTGGGGCGAAGAAACTGACCAGTCCCTTCGAGTCAATAAGTTCTTTCAGAATGTAGCAGCAAGTGTGAAATTTCCGACGCCTTAAAGTATCCGAGTGTACTTTCAAATTCAATTGTGAAAAGGTAATGACGATATCAGACCAGAACAATATGGTTGGAAATAGAACACGGGGAAACCTACTGCACAACGCGTAGTCTGATCGTTACACTGCCCGCTGTATGTGTAGATACCATGAACTGGGGTGTTCTCAGTCTGCGTGCAGGTTGTAGGAGTACAAGCTGTCTGAACTTCTCTGCAACTGCACTCTGTTTATGTAGACGAAAAAGGTATGGAGGAAACATAAAAAATGACCCAGTAAAGATATGCTGTTATTTACTTATTATTTATTTAAGAACAGTAATCATATATTTTACGTGGCGTGATTATTGATACACAATTGGTTTACCATTAATACTTCCTCTTTGAAAACAAAATAAAAAGAGACTGATATTATGAAGTCCAAAGATATTTCTCTTGACTCTAATGTGTCAGAAATGCGATTAGTGTAAGACTTGTTTTAGTTATATCTTTTTTTATTTTACAGCAAATTTCACTCAAGAGTGGTTGCTATGGTAACAACGTATGATTTAAATCACATAACATTCAAAAGTAACTACATGATGACAACATATGGTACAATACTTAAATGATGCATCCACAATCAAGAGAACAAATGCAGGCGAGGAAGTCCTGAACTCACGTAAAGCAAAGTTTTAACCCACAAATCAAAAATCATGATAAAGCGATTTTAAATAATCCCATTTTTCTTTATTCATTCGAAGTGGTAAGCCATTCAGCACAAGTAACAGAGTACAAACCATCTTATGTTTTTATTCAATTCATGTGACAGGCTGGTTGCTGTGGTAACAATTTGTGATTTGATAGACAAAAACATTGAAAAATGACACGATGGCAACAAAATGTCAACATAACACTATTTCGGAGTAGTTGCTACCATTTTTAAGACTACAAATCAATGGAATAAACTTGCTGATAGAAGTAGATGCGTAATTGTTCAATAGTTATTCAAAGCAAATATCTTCAGAGCTTGACTTTGATACATGCATATCCCGAACAATTGAGTCACCAACAAGAATTCCGACGTACAAATTAGCTGCATTCACGGCCACTCCACAATTTGGTTTGGAGTGACGGTGCTGCAATAGAGGGGTTAGTGATATGAATAACGCGTAGTGTCTTTGTCACGTGATAACCGGACGTCGCATACTTTCAGCGCAGACGTTCTGAACGGCAAACGACACTTCTACAAGTAGTCACAATTACGTGTAGAATTATTTATTCATTTTTTGGTGTTTTTCGTGAATTTAGACAGGAAAACCCCGCAAAGTAAGCTTGCCATCGTAAATTAGCAAGCATGTTTTGATATCAGAATATTTCGCAGTTTGCACAAGTGCAAGAATTACTCGCCATAATTTCGCGATATAAACTGTTTATTGAAATCTCATTCCACTTTTCGTTTGACAAGCTCTCTTAAAGCCTAAGAACAGTAAAAATATCTGCGAATTTAATTCCAGGGTAGAGCGGGGGAGAAGAATAGCTATCACATAAAGATATTAATTTTTCTTTATCTCACTGTACGCGCGTGTTTGAGGGGGAAATGCAGCGAAATAGTCGGGAATTAAAACAGTGATACTGTGGGTCACTGCGGGATGTCAGGTTTGTGTAACTAAACCTCTCTAATATAATTGTAGCTGTGAATACGCAGGCGGTGACTCAATGTCCTATTTCGCGTATCGATCATACTTGGATCAGGGGTCCTCTACACATATCCGCCGCAACCCAATTTTGCAGGTTTTTCGGCGCTAATTCATTATGACACCGATCGATGTCACTGAATTAGCTCTCAAAGTAAAGAAAGTAGTCTATGATTAATTAAACCTGAACTCCATTTTTATTGACCATCATCTTCTCCTGCTATATACTACCTCGACCATAAAAACATGTATTTTCAGCTACTTCTCCGAACGTTTGACCTCCTATGGGCTGGCGCTACACATACGCGGTAGAAAAAGCCAGCTCATTACTCAAAGGCTAAATATTAGAGGAATGTACCAATGATTATTAAGCTTTTTCAAGTTCGTGAAACATTTTAAATTTTAAAGATTGAAACTTGTCTCTTGACTTTTGATTTGATAATAGAGAGCGGGACACAATAGTATTGCACAACAGAGGGCGCTATTATAAAAATGCTGACAGAAAATCACTGTGCCGTGAGAGCATCGACCTGCAACGGTCGATGTTTACCTTTATTCTATCAACGTTTTCAATTCAATTCTGCGATGTTATTGCAAAACAAACGTAATTTTTTATAGATCGTCACTTTTTGTAAACAAAACAAATGGAAATCCACATTTGAGGAGTGATGTCAACCATTTCATCCAAAAGTACAATGATGTGGAAGCGTTCCTGAACTGGGGAAATACTTGTTAATAATATTCTGAAAATTGAGTTGTTACTTATTCCGTGGCATATTCAGGCCAACCGAAATTTAATGTCGCGATCGAAGAAGCAATTCTGAAATACTGTCATATTTCTTTCCATGATTATCGTTTTAGAGTGTGCATATCAAACATCGGATTTTACATGTAACACAGTGCATTACGCGGCCAGTTTATATTTGATGATGATATTGGAGGGAGAAATAATCGCGTATCGGCTCGAAATCCAGTACCATATGCATTTTTGGCATGAAATAAGTGAGAAGATGCAGAGAAAAGGTGCTTGACAATATGCTTGAAATAAATAGAATGTCGAAATTTGTTGTAGAACAGGAAGTTTCATTTGTCAGTTTTCCGTTTTATGTTAACCTTGACCTGGCATCATAAGTCGGACGGCTATGCCAAACATAATAAGCTTTACATTAATTGAAAGTTTCACTCAGGCATTTTTGTTTAATTACAAAGGAGTTACTCTGCTTTGTTTCCGAAAAATTGACGGTACATGGTCACCATGCCCCCCCTCCCAATAGAGCTGTTATGGGGATACGTGTGAAAGAGTGGACAAAGTTTCAGGGTAACTACTTTTCGGCCACATGCGTTCCTTATTCAGAATAAAGTAATTAATAGATGGGAGTTGATAAATACGTAATTGATTTGCAGTTCTCTACAGCTTGATGTCATTTCTTACTCTCTTTTTTTAACTTTTCCCGGGGGCAGGAAGTGCCTTTATGCAACTATCATCGACTGACAACTATTCAAGATCCATAGCTGTCCTTTTGCCAGATTGTCAGACCAGATTCAGGCCGAGTAAACAGTATCTCAGCATAGACATTACCGTTTTACCAGAAAGTATGACGACGGGAGGAAGAAGCAAGCTTTTAATATGGTTTGGCTAAAATGCCACGGATTTAACTTGCTGTTTGCATTGACCATCCAAAATTGCATTACGGTCTATGATTATTGGCATTAACGGACGAACAATGTTACTGCTCGACAGAGGGCGCTATGATAGAAAATGCTGTCAGGAAAGCAAAATACAGTATTTTGCGTATCTGAGACACTCCAAAAATTATTGTAAAGCTAACATAATTTTGCTCAAATCGTCACTTTTTCCTTAATAAAACAAAAAAATGAATTTGATGACGTCTCTATGGGAAGTTCTGTTGTCTAGAAATTTATTGTCATAATCAATGCATTAAAATCAAGCCAGTCAACATAACCATTATGAAAATTTGGCACAGCACAGACGTCTGTTAGTAAAAAACTGATACGTAATTTCTGACTGTACTGTGACTGTACTGCAGTGCTGTGAGTACAGTATTGAAACACTTGTGCACACACAGAAATGTATCCAAAACTTGGTCACATGTCCTGTAACAGGGTCTGTAAATTCATCAGTTTTCAGAAACTTTTTCAAGTTACTTGCAGCTGGTGCCAGGGCTTTACAGAACACATATGAACTAAAATGGTAAAACAACTTACCAGCAAATATTGTGATAAAGAATTGTAGCAATATCAGAAAAATAGATTGAAATTTCATGAATTATTCACTTTCTTTTCAAGACTCTCAGGCAGATATTGTGCAGATTGCAGTGGTATGAGTGGAAAACACAGGGATGACGGCCATTTGGGATTTCAAATATCGGTATATGTTCGGTAATTTGTTTCGCTGGTACTAAACTATGCACGGTGACCCGTGACATTTATTTTTAGTTTTGTAAGACGGTGGCTGAAAGTTTCAATGAGAAAAGTTGAGTGATAGGTTAAGTCTTTCACTTCAAGGCGCATACGACCTTAAGTCCATTTACAATGTTATAATTGTGGCAGAGTAGCATGCATTATGTGGTGTCTGCTAGTAGGCCTACAGGGCTATTATGTAAAGGGCAATTGAATTCTAAAATACTGAGCCTGAGTTTCTAGCAAGAACCTTTACAAAAGAAGGTTTCCGGAGGTACGGGAGAACTTGAAAAAAAATGATATTAAGCTGATTAATGACGCCCGCTGAGTAGTTTATGCCAGATTAAAACAAGCCATTTATGGTGTCTTAAACTCCAAAGCTCCCCATTCAAGGAAAGGTATGCAGGTGCAGTTATTTTCTCCTGTTCCGGAAATCTGAAAGCTTCCTCCGTCTCCATTAGAATAAACTAGATACCTTACAGACAGTTTGAGATTTTTAATTTTTTTCTCAGTTATAGAAGTCCAAAACCCCAATAAAGTATATATTTTCTAAAAGCCCTGATATTGGGAAATCCGACCGTGCACAGTACACAGTCACGGAGACGGAGGCAGCTTTCATATTTCCGGAACAGGAGAAAATAACTTATGAGCAGCGTCTTTTGCCTTTCTTGTTGGCAAAGAAAGCTAGTTTCTGTCCACCGAAGTTCCTTGTTTGCCGCGTAAAAATGGCAGATTCCTGTTCGTCTAGGGACTGGTCAGTTTCTTCGGCCTGGGGGAGGGGGGTCGGCCTTGGGCGGTGGATTATTTTTTGCGGATGTCAAAAAGTGGCTGACCCCCCTATTCCAACTTTCGAAAACAGGGTGACCCCCTACTCCAACTTTCAAAAACAGAGTGACCCCCCTGCGCGCGACAAAGGTAAAACAAAAGGTTTAATATAAATTGAATAATTCAGTGTGTGTGTGTGTGTATATATATGTATATATATATATATATATATATATATATATATATATATATATATATATATATATATATGTATATATATATATATATATATATATATATATATATATATATATATATATATATATATATATATATATATATTTATATATATATATAATTTTTTGGGTATAATTTAACATTCAGTCATTCTGTGTTTTAACGAAATTGTTGTCATGTCAATTGTAAGATAGGAACTTAAAAGTGTTAATTCTAAAGTTTGAATATAGTATTTTGAATGTGCTGTGAATGTACTCCACTCTTTTTATGCATAACCCTATGTCCAGAACTGTTGTAAGGAAAATGTGATTGTTAAATATTAATGCACGTTGCTTTCTAATACTGAATTCTCATAGAGGAAACAGAAAAGTATCAGGAACCTGTCATGCTTTTCATATGAACTGCAGATTTTATAATGATTAGTACACTTTGCAAAATAGACTTTCAATTTACAAACATCAAGATATATCTGACATATATCTCTGAAATATTAATTTACTGCGCCCGAAGGGCACACGGAAAAATATTCAACATCCAGATATCTCTGATATATATGTCTGATATATGAAAGTCATGCAGCTGAAGGGTATGCTGAAAAATATTGTTTGACATTTTAAAGAAATGCGCCCGAAGGGCGCCCCGAAAAATTTTAAACATAAATGTATCTCAGAAAACTTAAAATCGGATCCGTTTATAAAACTATTTTACACAGTTTGTCGATACAGATAAAATTTGAAGTTCAAATTTCTTACAGTGCCTATGTTTGTACAGCCAGAAAACATAAACGTCGTAGGTCGATAAAATCCTACTTTCAAAACATCTCGGCACTGTTCTGTGTGGAGTGACTGACCCTGAAATGAGTACATCAACAGAGAGTTGAAAGGTCATGCTATGCCGACGTCGGAGGAAACGTAATACGTCGATTCTTCAGCCCTCAGCTATCATGGATTATGGGCAAAACATTGAATTCACATTTGGTGCCTCACCAGTTTAGCCCAGGCAAACAAAGACGGCACACGGGGAATGTTAACAATCTTATCGACGATATTTCCGACGTGCGTTGGTTGTCTACAATGGTTAGAAACCTTTGTCAATCTACGTTACGTGACGATGAGAGGCTTTTTATAAGGAAAGGGGTCCTAAAGAGTGAATTTCTCGGCAATTAATATCACGCAATATACCGTTTCAGAAACACATAACCATTAATACACACACCTTACAGCCTGTACTGTCTACATGCTACAGTCGGCGTCATCAGTTGCCAATGGAACGAAAATCTGTTACCCGTCTAATAGAACTAAACAAGGTAGATTTTCTTGAAAAGTCTTAAGTTTATTTATCTGAAAGAAATGCAGAATGTTAGAAATACAATAAAACATGACAATGAACATTGCATGACATGCACTATAGACACAACAAAATAATTAGTCTATGTTACGTACGTATGAAAAGTTCGTATTTTTTACAATATAAGTTCTATATCGGCCAATCAAGACACTTTGCAATACAACAAAGGCACTGGCGTTTCAAACCTGCACTGTTCAACACACGGCCATGTCCGTCATTTGATCGGGGAGGTGGTTCTGAGAAATTCTTGTCTACGATGATGAACCGTAGGTGGCGCTCACACTTACTGTTCACAAGCAACGCACTATATGTTGAAGTACACGCAATGTTGTGTTTGCTCGAAGTACACGTTCATTGTTCGCGTGAAGATTATAACCCACCCGCTATACATAATGTCCGATAACGATGTTTACCTGAATTAATTATGATAAAATACCGTCGAAAAACCGCGTGAAGTGGTCAACTTACATCTGTCCGGTAGGGTATACCGGTATGTCAGATATATTTAAGTTTTGCACTAGGACAGGGCTCTGAAAAATATGTCATATTATTATGAAAGTTACGCGCCCGAAGGGCGCGCCGAAAAATACAACTTAATGATGAAATTTGTGGCTGGCACAATTTATTTTTCGCAAGTATGGGCCATGTCGAAATTCAAAAACACACTGACCCCCCTATTGGGCATTTCAAAAACATGGTGACCCCCCCTATCGCCGAAGTCAAATACAGGGTGAACCCCCCATGAATCCACCGTCCTCCCCCAAGGCCGAAGAAACTGACCAGTCCCTTATTTACCATTTTCGTTTTCGTCCGCAAAACAATCGCCTGCGAACAGCTTTGTTGGCTGCCCCCTAGTGTTAGAGACTTGCATCATACGTCTTACGTCAGTAAACACAATAGCGTCTCTGAATGCAGTGAAAACCAGGCGGACACTCTGTGCAGGAATTGTGTCGTCGGAGAATGCTGTGGAAATCGTGTTGACTCTTTGTAGAAAGTAGCGGCGTATTGGTGGACACTTGGTGAGTTCATGCATTTATCTCAGAGGTCTGACATGACATTCGTCATTTGAGTCGGTTCACTCGGGCCGTATGAGTGACCGTGAATGCTCGGTCTCTAAAAAACCGTCAAACATAACAATATGGCTACCTTATCGCTCTGACCAAATAACTCATTAGCAGCTCGTGGCAGGTCAGCTGTGTTTGGTGTAGTCTGCAAGTAATGCCTGATACTGACATTGGCCTTTACTTTGCATGGTTATTTTTAGGTACATGTATTTGTAATATCAGAGCTGTATAAGCTGCGTTTTCAATTTTAATTCTTCTATCTTCAAAGGCACCTTCAATATAGTAAAGGATGATGGCCTCTGCAAACGCCACACTCAGTGTGACAGTTTTCGGACGACCTCAGTTTTCGGACATTTAATGACATGCTGTTTGTTGTGTACTCACTTCGCTCCATATTGATAGCATTTTACAAGTCATGTGACCACATATTAAGCCAGGTGATGCTGCTGTCCCGTTTTAGATAGTTTTTGAGGTAGAAGGTTAGATTTCGGGCGCTACAAACTTGGCGAACTTACCCAGACCGTACGATACAAGGTGCCGAAAGCAACACACACAGACAGCCCATATGTCTGGTAGGTAAGGGCAACACGCGTTGAAATATTCTTAAGTCGTCCATGGATAAAACATTACTAATTATCACAAAATATCGATACACAGTTTTTTCACCACATCAAAATTGAAAATCAGGGTTTTAAAGTTTCAAATTATCAATATTTAGCCCCTAATCACGTTCCAAATACGATTACTGTGATAGCAGTCTGATTATTATGCACTCAACATGGGCTCAAACTTTGGCAACTTTGACCCCTTAATACCACTTTCGTCGTGTTAACAGTTTGAGGAAAAACACAATGACTTTCAAAAGGGTATGTAGTGCTCGTCATTTATGAAACGGCTTTGGGCGAAATTCACTATCCTGTCCGAAACTATCACACTGAGTGTAGTCGCTTGGTACCAGCAACTCCATTTTTTGCGGCAAACCTGTCAGGGCTACTGAGTGTTTTCCGATTCTGTTGATATTACAAATGTTTTCACCTGATTAACACTTTCACAGGTAATTAATTTTTAAACATGCATTCCTGTGCGTAGTTTTCTATGGAAATATGGCCTTATAAATACTGATTTACATGCATGAGGTGTATTTTTTTTCTTATGAGAGTATTCAGGACAATTTTTTCAGTGAGTAAGTATTTCAATATGACAGAGCATCATAAAAATGCACAAAAGGTCATGTTACCCACAAAGAAGGTCACGTGATCATGGCAGCCATTATATATATATATATATATATATATATATATATATATATATATATATATATATATATATATATATATATATATATATCATGGCAGCCATAATATATATATATATATATATATATATATATATATATATATATATATATATATATATAATATATGTATATATATATATATATATATATATATATATATATATATATATATATATATATATATATATATATATATATATATATATATATCATGGCAGCCATAATATATATATATATATATATATATATAATATATATATATATATATATAATATATATATATATATATATATATATATATATATATATATATATATATATATATATATATATATATATATATATATATATATTCTAAAACATTTTCCATATAAATGAGGTTAATATGCATATTCAGTACAAGTTCACCTTCAAATAATAAGTATCATCAGACATTTAAAAGAGAGGTAAACTATGTATAAGCTTATGGTGGTAACCAGTGCCATGTGTAATTGTCATTGATAAGATTGATGTCATACAACATCAACAGGATACCCCATCATTGTTGCGACATTGATCACCGGCCCTTTGTCACATTCAGTGTTCTCCCTAGGCCCATGAAGCATCATTGGCTCTGTGACACTTGCCTTGATCGCCGTGACGCTTGCTACAATGCCGTGACGCTTCAGATTTTTCCTGACACCCTTGATTGACAGCCCCACTTGACAGCTCAATGTATTCATTGGCATGGGACATCTGCCAAAACTAACCTTATCAACATCGTTTTTAGTCCTGAATAGACTTTTTCGTGTTGATTGACGAGTTTACATTAATCAATTGACACGTACATAGGTGTTGAAAAACACCGGCCCAGCGGCACATCGGTATGGCCGCAACTTTGATCATGTTGTTGATTGATCGCCGTGTCAATGGCTGTTTAACAAGTTACGTGGGGGTATTACAGTGACGTCGACGCCATGAAAGTGCTGGTGGTCAAAGCTATTGGTCAAAATTGTGACCCTCAAAAAAGGTTTATAAGGCATCTATACCTGATGACGGTTAGTCTACATGAAATCTCCATGGCAGTATTACGATGTGCATTTGCATTTTAATTATTTTTCTGTTCTTGTTGTTGAGACAAACGATGAAAGTATCAGAGCAGGAGAACGGTAGAGTTCGTGGGCTGCACACGTTACGTGTGCGTCATATTACTCTTCGCTGACTTGACCTAGTTTCTCGATGTTGGGGTCACTGTCATTTTACAAGTTTTTTCGGCTAATCGTGCAATCGTTCTTTTGCATTCTTGTATTCTTTTTTTATTTTGTGCAAAGTTTTTAAAAATATGAGTTTGGATTAACTTTTTGGTCGCAAAATGATGTCTACAGTAAACAGGTCAGGCGATTTCCAAGATGGCTGTCGATGTGTGGGCTTTGAGCATTTCGCGCTGTTTTCAAGTTCAGGTCCGTCTCATTTCAGGTTCGCTAAGGAGGCAAGTTACTAAAACGACAGGGGTTTCATAAATTTTGTTGACAATCATTCGTGTAAATTTTCTGTTATGGTAAAGCGTAACAGTCCCTCTATTAATTGGGACCGTGACCGTATTGCGTTTATGTGCTAAAAAAACGCGCTGGGTACACAGCCCTGATTGTGTGGCTTAGTTGCTCTGTATAATTTCGTAAACAAGTGACGCAATGTTTCATCGCAAATGTTTTTCCATACAATGAGAGTATGAGTTTAATTTTCACAACTGAAGTTGGACTACTGAAGAAAGCAAGATGTGACCGTTCAGTTTTCATGTATGAATTTATTGCAGTTCATGAGGCCACCTGTAAACTTAATTGTTTATTCCCCTGAAATGTATGTTCATGCAGCAGTGTGTAAGTAAATAAAAGGCATATTAATAATTAAATGACTGCAATTTGCAGTGACTGTGTCATCATCGTAAACCACGTGCCTCTTTATGTCAACAGCTCAGCACTACCCCCGTCAAGAGACTGTGGTTGATTACGCAGAGATTCGCGGATCTATCGCTGGTTTCCAGCGCTGGCTGAATGGAGCAAATCAGAAAGTAGGTCTCATAAACGCGCATAAATTATTGTAATTAGCAATATGCCTCGCTGTGTGCAGTTGCCGACCAAGCATAGAAGCCCAACACCGCTGTGTAAAACCCGTTGGTCAAAACTATTGATCATAAATTAAAGTTATGTATAAACGTTTATGTATCTATCACTTCATTTAGGTTCACATCATTTAGGTTCACACTGAAAGCTTTCTTATCGTGTTGTAGGTACACATGGAGCTAGAAACGTATGAATGGTATATCGGGGCCCTTTCATTCGAGCCAGTGCATCTACTCCGCAATACAAATGCACGCTGGGCTCCCGATTGTCTCTAAAGCTGAAATCACAGTCCTCTGCAAATTGCACAGTTGTTCAACTCCGATTATGTTTCATTAATTCATCACAAAAGTTACGCTAACAACAGAATCAAACCAAGAGGTTTAGTTTGTTCCATGGGTTTGCAGTTCAGCCAGGTACGCACATAGTATATACGCGTACGGGAACAACATTGAAGTGGGACCGGGCCGGGTTCGCTGCAGGCCAATGTCTCTTGTGTCCATACCAAAGCCATAGTATTCACATGGTGTCGCCACTGCTCTCGATCATGACAGAAAAACTCAACATTTTGAAAGCTGTCGGATTTATGCAACGGAACTAGAGGATCTCAGAGCCTGAAAGTTCGATCATGTACACACAGACAATAAGGACCTTGTCTGTGGTTTACGACCAGACATGACTTTGTAAAGCAGATTCCTGATCGGCTAACTCTGATGACATATTCTCATGAATAATTAATTAACCCTAATCACACTTCCGCGGTTTCCTACCGTAATCTGCCAGAGCTTGACTTTTGTGTAGGTCAGCAGAGCGGAAATTATTGCTCTGGCTCGCGAGAATGGTGTGTGTATGTATTTAAATATATGTTAATGTATGTAAATTAATTATGTAAAGTTTATGCAAATTTCCGACATGCTTGCCCTTGATCGAGGGGAGAACACTGACATTCCTCTCACAGCATGCTCAGCCGGCCTACTTCCCTGTCTTCCTTGCAATCTGTCTTTGCTCGACTGGTAAGGGAACATATTTAAGTTCAGTATTAGCATTGTTGTCAGGTGAAATTTGACTTCCGCTATCTTGGTCGAGTTCAGTTTCGTGATCAGTGTCAATTACTCTATCACTTTCTGGAAAAAAAATGCTCAAGGGCTTCGTCAGTGTTAAACAGTGCCCACGTCACCATTTTTAAATACCCTCTGACAGAAAAACAACAACTGATCAACAATCCTTACAAATCACAGCAGAGAAATGACCGAGTATGGCGGCATTTGTTTACAAATTTGGCATGTATGCTCATCTAGATTTGACCTCTAGCCCATAGGCTATGCTAGTAAGCAACAAACAAGCAACAAACATGATGTAGATCAGACAAAGCCAACATATATCGAACGCATATAAACGCATACGTTCTGCGCCTCCCACAGTCTGCCCATTGGCAAAGAATGTGCCCTCCCACGGTAAAATTGTTAACAGCTTTGTCCCTCTCCTATTCTGTTGTCCAGGTCGGACCCAGCCAACGATGGAAAGGAGGAGAACCAAGACCACATCGCTGGATAACCAATCTAAGCTCAAGACCTAGAACAGCACTTAAAGTTTCGTCGGAAGGTGAGATTTGATTTTCTTCCCCTGAATTGAAAGTTTTCATTTTCCTTTGAAAATTAGTTTGTTGAAACTTTCATTTTCCCAATTATGTATCATTTGTTGTTACTGGACACTGACCACATGTTCATGCTTTTTAATCCCCATGGACACTGTCCGGGGGACTTATAGGTTTAGTCATGTCCGTGAGTTTGTGCATCTGTTCACGAGGATATCTCAAAGATGCCTGTAGCGATTTCATTTAAACTTGCTCCTTCTTTAATACATATGATTGTTCAATCCAATATGGCCGTGGGACAGCTATTCTATTGAAAAAGTGGGGACTATGTCATTGACAATGACTTTTTGAAAAAGAGCTGTTTCTAGAGCAACTGCAATAAATTTCATGAAACTTTGTAAAGACATATATGCAGAGCTCTAATAGCACACAATGAGATATGTCAGTATTGCATCAATTTATTTCTAATTTGCACATTTGGTGAATTTTGTAATTAGGGTGATATGTGTAGAAATACTGCAGCAAATTTGATAAAACTTGCTACAGATCTTTAGCGCACAGTCCTATATAAGTTAAGGAAAAAACTCAGCAGTTTCATGCAAATTAATTGCTTATTTGCATGTTAAATGAACTTTCATAATCAGTGTGATATATCTGGAAATGCTGTGTCAAATTTCATGAAACGTCATGCAGATGTATCAATCTTTTGGTGGTGTTATGGCATGCAAAGATATGCAGTATCATATCAATTAAGTGCTGATTTGCATATTTTATTAATGTTTGTAATTACTCTGATATGTAAAGAAATTATTCATCAAATTTCATGGAACTTAGCAGATGTTGAGCTCACATTGCTTTAACATTGTCATGTGTCATGTTAATTAATATTTAATCTACATAAGTAATGAACTTTCCTAATCTGTATGATATGTCCAAAAACACTTCATCAAATTTTACGAAACTTTGTATGGATGTTGATCTCACAGTGTTGTAGTACAATTCATCGACACTTGGAGGTAATGTTTATGAAATGTGGGACACGTGATAATCTATCAGCGTATAAGAAAATGCAAAAATGTTTTGCAACATCCTGTCAAGATTAATTACTAATTGACTTATTTAATGACCTTTTGTAATTAGAAAGGCAGTCCACATTGGTTTTATGTTTTCATCATGACTGAACTCACCTCTTATCACGGACCTAATAAATGAACAGGAATCTATCCTCTCTAAAGACTTGTAATCAAAGTACCCATTAGCAAGTGGGGACTGTGTCATCAGCAATGTCTTATTAGTTGTGGCGTCATTCCAATGGCAGTCTTTGCAGTGTTTGCTGACTGACTTGTTTGTTAAATTGAAAAACTGCTCTGCAAATACAAATAACGTTTACAGGAAATCGGCCTCTATAATTGCTGTGAATACTGTGAAAAATAATGTCACACACATGAACATATCATTCACTCTTTATCTGTACAAGTTTGTGTCCGTACCGCTGAAACCATAAGACTGCATGTACATCCCCTTACTTACATCCTTCTGCCCCTGGTTTGCAGAAGATTTTTGTATGCAGGAAGCCCAAGTTAAAACATGTAAATGTACCTGGATGTGAATCAAATTTCTTTTGGGCAAAGTACTTTATCTTACTGGTGTTGCATAATATTTAGAATTGCTTTATAGAACAAAATATGATAATCTTAGTATAGAAGTAATGTCTTACAGGATTGAAAAAGTGTCACATGGTGTATTCACGCTGTCATGACAAGAAGAATGGGCAAGTCAATCAGTGTCTCTGCATGGCAGGGCTGTGTGCTAACTATGCATTTGCAACTTACAGGCGTATTTGATATCATGTCAAGAGTTGATGTCAGCGAACATATTAATCCAACATTGAAAGTAAAAAAGGAACAGCACTCTTCCGGACCCATGCATGCTTTGTATCTATGTAGTTACTTGCGCTTAATTGTTCTTACCAGACCAAGGAGGTGACACTGAGTGAGTGTATGTCATTGCTTAAAAGTTTGGCTTTTGTTGGGTGTAATGTACACAGCATCAGTACATGTATGCCTCAGTTGCCAAAGTATATTACTTTAATCTAGGAATCACCTTAACACTACTGTGGGGGTATGCTGAAATTTATTCTTTCATTTACTCTGTTGTGGTATTTCTATGCTAAATGTCCATGGGCAAGTCTACATTGAGGTTCAAATGAGATGAAAACAATTTTGCCATCGTGCAAAAGGTCAGTCTCTCTTGTGCAATTAACTACTTGACTCTTGCAGTTTCCATTACAAAAAATGTTCTCTTTTGCAGCAAAGAATTGTATATCAAAGAATAAGATGGGTCAAAATGACCGCCAAATGTATCTTTGGCAAGCAGCATCAGTAGTAGGGAATCCTGAAACTACAACATTGTGTTCTTGATCTAGAGGCATATAATTCTATGCATAATGCTATTATTCTATTCTATGTGTTTTTTCACAAGGGGATGTTCACAGCGGCGAACAACTAAATTAATGTAACTAAACATGTGTCCTTTCTTGCAGTGGTTTTATTTATCCTGATGAGTATGTACATGGTTACCAATTCATTCCGTATCTTTCAACATGTCAAACAATATAAATAGTGTCTCATATCAGACAAAATTCATTAAAAAAGACTGACTTTGTCTCTTTAATGAGTTGTACAGGCCATGTATATTTGCCATCTTCTCTCTTAAGCACTGTTACATGTATACCAGTGCCAGAGTGCTTTTTGGGTTTCGAGACCACAGGTCTCAAACCATCTAGTAATTGTTCTGTTTTTAGGGTTTTCAGACCTTTCGTCTCAAAACCCTATTGTAATCATTCTGATGTTTATTATTATTCCACATACGCTTTTGTTTCCCATTCGAACACCTTTGAATAAAAATGAGTTCAAATTTGTCATATGGGTAAAACTAACAGGACATGTTTTTCCATTTCATTACCATACCAACTAGACACATGACCCAACAGCCATCTTCAATTTAAACTTTGAAATCTATTTCATTTGCATAAATTTTAATGAAACAAAATTTCGTGAGGTGATTTTGTAGACCATATAGTCAGGCTCCTTCATCCCAAATTCAAGGTCATAGGCCCTGCCGATTTTGAGAACAATATTTTTAAAGCATTATTTTTCATATTTTTCTGTGGCCTTTGACCTTCTGTATACCTGTGCAGCTAAGTTATGGCCATATCTCATTTAGGTCTTTTTAAAAGTCAAAGAGGGCAAGTGTCTATTGAACGATGTCAGGTATGCAACCAAATTTTAACCCATAATTTTGGGGTTGGTCTTGACATTTGACGCTCATACCATACTGTACCTTATTGCTAATTTCTTGGCTTGGAAATAGAGCTAGAGGTCTGAATTTTTGTAGGCAGCAATAACTGTGGGAACGAAGTATTTTGACCAAATATCACATGACCTTGTACTTCCCATACCTCATTAATTATGCACATATCTAATTATGGACTTGGAAATAGAACTAGAAGTCTGAATTTTGGTACGTAGGGATAACTATAATATACAATTTTTTTCAAAAAAATGTCACGTGACCTTGCTGGCCTTTGACCTCAAATATACATATATGTCCATAACTCAGTAACCACAAGTGCTATACCATTCATATTTGGTACAGTGGGAGACCTTATGATGACACATCCTTTACCTCATTAATTATGTGCATATCTAATTCTCAGCAGGCAAATAGAGCTAGAGGTCTAATTTTTGGTATATAGGGATGACTATACTATACAATTTTTTGACAAAATGTCAAAGGACCAGACACTTCCTCTACCTGAGTAATTATGCACATATCTAATTTTGAACCAGCCAATAGAGTTAGAACTCCAATTTGTGGTACTTATTGCTAAATATGCGATAATTTTTTTAACAAAATGTGGCATGACCTAGCTAACCTTTGACCTCAAATATACGTAAATCGCTATAATGCGGTAACCACAAGTGCTACACCCCCTACGTTTGGTATGATTGGAGATCTTATAACACATCCTGTAGCTCATTAATTATGCACATATCTAATTCTGGGCTTGCCAACAGAGCTAGAGGTCTGATTTTTGGTATATAGGGATAACTTAGCAATACAATTTTTTTGACAAAATGTCACGTGACCTCGGTGACGTTTGACCTCAAATATACATATTTGTCCACAACTCAGTAACCACAAGTGCTACACCCTTCATGTATGGTATGATGGGACACCTGATGACACCACATATTGTACCTCATTAATTATGCGCATATCTAATTTTGAGCGAGCCAATAGAGCTAGAGGTCTGATTTTTGGTATATAGGGATAACTTAGCAATACAATTTTTTTACAAAATATCATGTGACCTCAGTGACCTATGACCTCAAATATACATATTTGTCCATAACTCAGTAACCACAAGTGCTACACCCTTTACGTATGGTATGATGGGACACCTTATGACACCATATATTGTACCTCATTAATTATGCGCATATCTTATTTTGAGCGAGCCAATAGAGCTAGAGGTATGATTTTTGGTACATAGGGATAACTTAGCAATACAATTTTTTTGACAAAATGTCACATGACCTCCGTGACCTTTGACCTCAAATATACATATTTGTCCATAACTCAGTAACCACAAGTGCTACACCCTTAATATTTGGTATGATGGGACACCTTATGATGCCACATATTGTACCTCATTAATTATACACATATCTAATTTTGAGCGAGCCAATAGAGCTAGAGGTCTGATTTTCGGTATATAGGGATAACTTAGCAATACAATTTTTTTGACAAAATGTCACGTGACCTCGGTGACCTTTGACCTAAAATATACATATTTGTCCATAACTCTCTCTTATTCTTTTCCAGCTTGGACCAGGCCGATTATTGGAAGGACAAATGATGCACTGGAGGTGAAGAGGGATTGTAAGTATTTGGGAAGTTATTTTGTGATTTTTCTTTTTTTAAAGATGATTAACGGTTTTATGTCTCTCTTATTCTTTTCCAGCTCGGACCAGGCCAATTATTGGAAGGAGAAATGATGCATTGGAGGTGAAGAGGGATTGTAAGTATTTGGGGAGTTATTTTGTGATTTCTTTTCTTTTTTTAAAGATGATTAACGGTTTTGTGTCTCTCTTATTCTATTTCCAGCTCGGACCAGGCCAATTATCGGAAGAGAATGATGCAACTGGGGGTGAAGAGGGAGGATTGTAAGTATTTGGGGAGTTATTTTGTGATTTCCTTTCTTTTTTTAAAGATGATTAATGGTTTTATGTCTCTCTTATTCTTTTCCAGCTCGGACCAGGCCAATTATTGGAAGGAGAAATGATGCACTGGAGGTGAAGAGGGATTGTAAGTATGTGGGGAGTTATTTTGTGATTTCTTTTCTTTTTTTAAAGATGATTAATGGTTTTATGTCTCTCTTATTCTTTTCCAGCTCGGACCAGGCCAATTATTGGAAGGAGAAATGATGCATAGGAGGTGAAGAGGGATTGTAAGTATTTGGGGAGTTATTTTGTGATTTCTTTTCTTTTTTTAAAGATGATTAACGGTTTTATGTCTCTCTTATTCTTTTTCCAGCTCGGACCAGGCCAATTATTGGAAGGAGAAATGATGCATTGGAGGTGAAGAGGGATTGTAAGTATTTGGGGAGTTATTTTGTGATTTCTTTTCTTTTTTAAAGATGATTAACGGTTTTATGTCTCTCTTATTCTTTTTCCAGCTCGGACCAGGCCAATTGGAAGGAGAAATGATGCATTGGAGGTGAAGAGGGATTGTAAGTATTTGGGGAGTTATTTTGTGATTTCTTTTCTTTTTTTAAAGATGATTAAAGGTTTTATGTCTCTCTTATTGTTTTCCAGCTCGGACCAGGCCAATTATTGGAAGGAGAAATGATGCATTGGAGGTGAAGAGGGATTGTAAGTATTTGGGGAGTTATTTTGTGATTTCTTTTCTTTTTTTAAAGATGATTAACGGTTTTATGTCTCTCTTATTCTTTTTCCAGCTCGGACCAGGCCAATTGGAAGGAGAAATGATGCATTGGAGGTGAAGAGGGATTGTAAGTATTTGGGGAGTTATTTTGTGATTTCTTTTCTTTTTTTAAAGATGATTAAAGGTTTTTATGTCTCTCTTATTGTTTTCCAGCTCGGACCAGGCCAATTATTGGAAGGAGAAATGATGCATTGGAGGTGAAGAGGGATTGTAAGTATTTGGGGAGTTATTTTGTGATTTCTTTTCTTATTTTAAAGATGATTAACGGTTTTGTGTCTCTCTCTTATTCTTTTCCAGCTCGGACCAGGCCAATTATTGGAAGGAAAAATGATGCAGTGGAGGCAAAGAGGGATTGTAAGTATTTGGGGAGTTATCTTTTGATTTTTTTTTCTTTTTTTAAAGATGATTAACGGTCTTTTTGTCTCTCCTTTTCTTTTTCCAGCTCGGACCAAGCCAACCATGGGAACAACGAAGCTGTTCTTAATGGGGCCCTGTATATGTTGAAGAGGAATATTTTCAAGACGTTACCTCGTTGGATAACCAACCCAAGCTCAAGATGCTGCACAGCTTTTGAAGTTTGAATTGAAGGTGTGCTGTTTTTAAGTTTGTCTATTTCTCATTCTCAAATTCATATTGGTGATTCTCTTCTGGACTGCCTTTTTTTGAAATTTAAGTATTGCCTATTCTGTATCATTTGTAGTGAGTTAACACCTGGTGTAGAAGCTTTCCGCAGTCTGAATGAGAAGACTATGCCAGGAGGAAGAAGGTGTTACATTGATCTATCATCAATTGAAGCCCAATACAAGTTATGGCATTTAAAGTTTTATCTGAAGGACAGTTTAGTGCTTGCTTCTTCTGATTTGAAACAATTTTCATTCTAAAATTAATTTGTTGAAACTTTGGCAAGAATCCCTTGTAATTTATCATTTGTGAATTTTAAACCTCAATTTTATTGATTTTCATTTTTTATTAGTAAATTGTTATTATACTTACTGTATTAGTAGCAACGCCAGTGATGTGGCAAATGTGTTTGGAACACACTGGATTACAGTGTATCATTTTTTTTGTCTTTTTTGTTGAGTATGATCAAATAAAATAATAAAGAAATAAAGAGCCCATGGCTTTCAATAGTAAATATACTATAACCTATAAAAAGTTAGTCCAATGCATTTAGCAGGGTTCTCCCCAAAGTTCCAAGAGTTCTTGACGACTCATTAATATTAATGAGCATTAATATTCATGAAAAACTGTAACATTGTATATGCTTGTATGTTTACTTTCTCAGGGCTTGATGTACAAATAATTACAGCCATTTCCACTGTACCTTCAAGGTATTTTCTCAGTTTTAACTGAACTATACAGAAAAAATATTTTGTAGTTACATGTATAAAGGAATATTTTGAAGCTTTTGAAAAATAATGTACCACTTTGCCATCATTTTCCTGTACTTTATCATCCCTCACCACTATGAAGTTTGGATTATCATTGCACCAGTGTGCTATGTTTTTTAAATGACCTAGTGGTCTTCTTAATGCTCATGCGCAAACACAGAAGAGTTTAAACCATCAACTTAAGGGGTTGTCTAATCAGCCATAGTTTTGCAGCCCCATCTTGATGTCTAATTCACTTCAATTGCTTCTTGATAGTCATTATAAATGGGAAAATTCACACACACAGAGGCTTGTTGCCACTGACTAGTAATTTTTGGATTAATGACCTGAAAAATAAGTGAGTGTTCATTGATAATTCAAAGACTGGATTGGTTGACACCAAAGATTGTCGATTGCTCACGACCTTCCTTGCATCCCACTCACTGAATCTGAACTGAACATTGAAGAGTACGTTTTAGTAAAAGTTCTTGTTTTTGTGCTGATTTTCACTACAGTATTTTCATTGTGTTATAAACATTAATACACAGCAAAATACTTCAGTTTGTCTCCTTCTTTCGATCGTACAGAGATACTGTGTGACAGTCACAAGACAACCTTGCCTTGTTCATAGAGCAATGATCTTTGTGAATGTACACTAAACATGACAAAATAGCTTTTCATATGCACAATCAGCATACGGTAATGAACTGGTGGTCTTGTTTAAACATTTTATTGAAAGGAATTCAATAGTACCATTGTTTTCATCAATTCATCATGCAATATTATGAGCTGCTTGACCTCAAAAGTTGTCATAGACACTCATGTACAGTTCAAAGCATATAACAGCAAGTGCTGGACGGTCACTTGTCGATGCCTTGAAAACCCTGTATTATGCCAAGATTGAGTAATGACTTCACAAAGTTTGAAAACGGATCTCAAATTCACACACTGCCCCATTGATAAGCATGGCCACTATTTTGCTATTGACACAAAACTGCCAGTGTGTCTCCAGAGGTTGATGTGGAATTTTCAATTATGAAAGTCACACAGTTGGAGGAGAGAGTAGGTACGTTTTAAAATGATGGGTCACAATCCACATTCTCACATAAATGTGGAAACGGCATCAAAAATAAGACTTTTGACATTAAAATTAATTAAATCCCAAAATTATTCTTTTGACTTAATACAACTACCAACTATTTGTTCATTTAAAACAAATTTTTAGATGTTTAGAGCAAATGCGAAAGTTGAAAGTGCCCTGTTTTGAAATAATGTTTAATAAAATATCATGGTTCCATGGGAACGTGTTTGTGGATTTGCAAAAGTATACATAACTTTGTTCAATTGGTCTCACTTAGTACTACATTTGCTGATGATTTTATGCAAATCGGTCATGAAATAGCAAAGTTACAAGCTTTAACCCTTTTCCTCCCAAGTCGGTGAAAATCCGCTTGAAATTCGGTGTAGCCAGAATCTAAGCACTGGTGACCGTTATTCTCCCAACCCGGTGGAAATCGGGCCCTTTTTGGGTACCCCCTTTCCTGCCAAGTCGACGGCACTACGTTTTGCTATCCCCTGTGCGTTTAGGGGTCATCCGAGGAGAGGTTTTCTGACAAGGAACGCCTTTTCCCCTCGAAATGGGTTCGCAGGGAGTCGATAGACAGGAAAGGTGCAGAAACCTGTCCGCCAGTCCCCCACACCCGAGGGGGGCTGGGTTTTTTTTACTGCTTTTTAGAGGACTTGGCAGGATAGCATGGTATCGTTTTCTGGCGGAGTTGGACGTACTTGGCTGCCTGGCACTATAGAGATTGCTGCCGAACTTGACCAACTCGGCAATGCTAATCTAGAAGGCTACCTCTTGCAAACGACTTGGCAGATATGCCGATGGTGCGAGACGAAAGTCACTTATTCAGTTGTGCGTGACTGAAAATGAGAACGTATTTTTGACGGGACGGCTCGACTTGTTCCTCCGATGGAACGGATATGAACGACTCGGAAATACCATTACAAACTGGTGTCCGACGTACTAAGCTGGGCTTCAGCTCTGCAAGTTCAAGCCAGGCAACGTCCTTCACCGCCTTGGCCGTGCCATTCAATGGACGTAGCTTTGGATTTTTTATTTATTCCATCGTCCGAAGTATTGGCTCTGGTTTGCAGGCAAACGTATCCTCTTGCTGACGCATTGGTAACTACGTACGCTGTTTGCGTACAGAGAATTCAAAAGATGACATGAGGTCAATATGCTGTACGGGGATACCGCCTGCATTTAGCAGGGACTGCTTTTGTTATGCAAACCAGCTAGCAGTACAATATGGCTGCCAGGCATGTGGACACGTCGATGGCTAGAACAATGGAAGCATATTGCGTTGTACCCATGCATCGCAAAAGTGAGACTGACGACTTGGGTGCAGTGACTGGTTATCACTGGTTAGCTGCAGCCCAATCCATGTAGGTACAAACCCGTACCTGACTGAGGACCACTCGATTAAGTCGGTAATGAACGGTAACACTCGTAAGCCAACTCCCAAATGAGCTGGCTAAACTACGTCGAGCTGTGCTTCAATGGCTCAGCCATGTCGTTAATACAACGGCAAAAACGTAGTTTTTGTGCCACACTGCCAAGTCGTTGAAGGTACGTATTCAATTGACCCTACCCTGGGGAAACAGGACAGGTTTGCCGGTGCTGCCGCACCCCTAGCACGACCCCCAGGGTCTCTGACTAACAGACGAGTAAGGTGATGTTTTTGCCTAGCGGACGTGCGCAATACTGAAGGAGTTTATTTCAGAAAAAATAAACATGAAACGGCAATAAAATGATGCACTCCCAGGGGCAAACAAAGCCGGTGACCTCAATTTTTTTCTGCAGTAACCCTTGAGCTCCTTCCCCTGTCTACGGGCATGTAGAAATAATCGAAGTCTAACACGTATAAGTACGGCTAAAACAACCCTAAAAATGGGCGATTTCTGCCAAAATGGCTGGCAGGATAACATGCAGGAGAGCCAATCTTTTGCAGGCACATATTATGGGGTGGTTTTCTACTGACTTGGCAAAATAACGGACAAGGGCGCTCGGCAGGAAAAGGGTTAACCAGTCTTTATCTAAATTTCGCTGAATGTGGTGCCATTGTCTTTCCTATGGATAATAATGACAAAGACCCTTCAAAATTAATGCTGAAAATTTAATTATAATTATCTTCAAAATGGATATCCAAATTTTATCAGATAAAGTGCACACTTCTTCTTTTTAAGAGTTCACATTTGTGATGCTGTGAAGAACATTTTTAATTTTCACATGAATAGAGTAGTATTAGTCGAGCAACTCTCAGTAGTGATTAGGAGATTGCCCTTCAGAAGAGAGAAGCATGCTTTGAATAAGGAAGCCAAGCCAAAACCTGGTACAGCTCTCGAATTTTCATTAAGTGGTGAGTTTACCAGGACTGCAACAAACCTATTGTTGGTAACTAGGCTTACCTAAAGATCGGTGTGTCTTGAATTAAATGAAAAGATTGTCACGTAGTGTGGTTGTGGTAGCTATTGTCAGATACGTACACTCTTTGGTAAGGAATGTCCAGTTGTAGAGACAGCAACAGGTACACGAATATACTCTAAGTCGTAGCACTTTATTCAGCTGAGTAACATAAGTTACATGGTAAAACTTTATGTCTCACACTAGTCTGATGTCTGATAATAGGAGTGTGTCACGGTCAATGTCGTCTTGGCGTTGCAACAGGTTCTACCTTAGCACACTAAAATGCAGAGTTTATATTGAGTGAATATCTGGCTTTGTCATGACTTTGGTATGTGTCTATAATTAACTAAACAATTGACTAACGGCAGTCGGCATAAGTGAAAAGGACAGGAAGGTCGCTCCGATTAGTACATCTGTCAACATAACACAGGAGGTCCAGCTTAAGTATCCGGTCTGTTTTAATTACATAAGGTAGCGGTAAAGGCTATTTTTGCACGAATTCTTTTCTCAGAGTTAATGTCAAGTTTGAAGTGTTAGAATCAAGATATTTAGTTCAAATTTTCAGGATAACTCCCTTACTTAATACTTTCTCCAAAGAATATAAAATTGTATATTTGCAGCCATGGTTTTGAGATATGACACCAGTAAATATTAAAATTTAATTTTTCACATTGTTTTACATATTTGAATTTAATAATGATTGGATAGTACTTAATACTACCAAATTAGTTATCAATATGTTGACACTATTAATTGTAAGATGTGTACGGCAGGATTTGTAATTAAAATTTGTTTTTTTTATTTTACATGGGTTTACATATCAAAAAATTATTAAAAAATTCTTTCAAATTTCAAAATGTGATTTTTCAAAAAGTACTTCAAATACAGAAAAATTGTGCCATAAGTCATCTCGTCTGTAACCTTGTTGATAGGCTGTAAAAATTCCATGTCCATATCTCATTTTAAAGGTTGGATTAAATTGGCATAAAAACATGTAGGAAAACTGTTATTGAAAACAAGCCATATTTGCATCCCTCTTTTGAAGTCACAGAGCAGTCTTTTCGGTTAATCTCACTTTTGACACCTCTTTGACACTCAAAGAATCTAAAAATGCATTTACAATAGCAGTCACGCATTCTGAATACAAGTACTGCCTTGTCCAACTTTCCTGAAAAACAGCAAAAAATGACTTTCCCTTTTCAAACATTTTTTTAAAAGCTAGGGGACCTCTACCATAGTTAATACATTAAGGACTCCGCAACTTCCTCTTATTTGGTCACTTTTTTCAGAAGTTTCAACAGGCTATAACTCTGCAATGCCTTTGACCCCAGAGAATGTTGACTACTTATATATTTTACTAGTTTTATTGAAGTTTATAACTGGCGCTTTAGCCTTTACCGCCACCTTAAGCTGTTGTCAAAACAATACATTCGCTAAGATCGGATGAACGGTTACATAAAAGAGTGTCAAAGCTAAACAAGGGAATCATTCTCACGATGCCCCACGTGCAGAAGGGGTTACTAACAGGTCATAGTCATTGTCATTGTCAGTATACAACTAAATTCAAGTTACATAATATTAACTATCGAAATGCTATGTCACAAGATCATTGGATCTTAGGAGGAGTGTTTTTTTCACTTATTTTAAAATCATACCATGACCATTAGGTTTATTATTCTGCACTAGTGCTTTATTTTTGTCGGTTTCACTCTTTACTTATGATAACCATGGCAATGCAAATTTTTTGAAAACATGCCCCGTGTTTTCGATTTTGTGTTTTCATTTGAATAAAATTCATTTTATCCAATTCTCATTTTCTAAGGCGTACAGTTTTCCTAACTTTCTGCCTATTTTTACATTCCATGCAATTGTTTTTCCAAAATGTCATTTTATTTCCTTTAAATCTTGCTTGACATGCTTGTTTCCGATATCTAATTCCGAAAATTCCATCATGCATTGCTCAAATTTATCCTACCCTAATATATTTTATAGCTCAATAAAGTTTAACGGCTCTTTTTCACAGATTATGCAAGATTAAGATCATATTAAACCTTTTCCTGCTAGACAAGATCACTTCCCCGACAGCCAGCTCGGTGAATAGCTGTATTGTGCAAAAACCATATGTATTCCCACCCATTTAGCTTGGTATGTTACAGGAGCTTTAATCCTCAAAAACATGAGTAGTAGAGTAAACGTGGACAACTGGGATGAAGTAAGAATTTTACACCCCATTTTATTCATTTATCTACATGAAGCGAAGGAAAAATTAACCATCCATGTAACTAAAGTATAACCCTGACCTATATACGAACTCACGCATGCGCAACAGCTGGCGCAGCAGCTGCGCAGCAGTGCATTGTCCTGAACTAAGCAGGGAAATTCCCTGCTGAGCATGTTTATACATGTACGGGAAATTCCGTGTGAGTCATCACCATCAAACTAGCCTATATAAAGGACCTGTGTTGTCAGTCAGTCCGGCCGGCCGGTCGCGGAGTCTAGCTGATGTTGAACACGAAGTTCCTATCGGTACGAACTAAATTTCATATCCATTCAATCCATAATGTCTTAGGTATCTTTCCAGAGGTGGACTAAATCCTTCTTGTTTTTGAATTTCTAGCGCCTGATGAAATATGTCCTGAATAAGTTCTGACCCCGGAGCCTCCTCGTTCCGAAGGGTTGCACCTTTTTCTTGTATTTGTGTAAGCAGCTGTTTATATTGAACATAATAATGTTTATATTTCTCTCGTCTCTTTGCTACACCAGTTTTCCCTTGTATCACATCAATAACAACACCTGGTATAGGAGTTAAAGCTAAAAGAACTGGAACTGTCGGAATTGCCGCTATTACAGCAGAGCTTACAAGAATTCCTTTAGTAATATTAAGAGCCATATCAATTCGACCCATCAATTTATAACTTCGTCGATATGCAGCACTTGTTCTTTCTATGTAATCAGCCAATTGTTCAACGCTTTCAACAACTGAGATGTGCATTTTTACTGTATATGTAAGGGGGGATAAAAAATAATTGTAGTAATATAGAAAGACAATATGGCAGAAGGAGGAGAAGATATACCACTCCAGGATTTCAATGATGCAAATTTGAATGATGATGATGATGCTGAAACATCTTTTATTGACAATAATACCCCTGCAGAAGACGATACTTTCCAGGCTAGCTTAAGCGACAGACCCGCAGGTGAGTTGTTGATTGGACAGAGAGGGCAAATTACAGAGATAATGGCTAACAAATACTTAGATAGTAATAGGATTACTGATGCGCATAAACGAGAATTAATGCGTACGAATGCTAGTATTAGGGATGGAGAGCTGTATTATCGAGACGCCAGGCTGACATATAATAAAGGCAAGAAGTATTTAATGTTCTCCTCAGTAAAAGGTAGGGAGCTGCAGAATTTAAAAGAGATATATTAGAATATCCATCAGAATTAGTAACACAATTGACTGATAATGAAGCGAAAACGTTAATGAACAGGCAGGCTGATAGACCAAAACCCTACGACATTGGATGACTCAGAGATAGAATAACATACTTACGAGTACATTTTAGCGATAATGCCGATGAAATACATGCTATTGAAAACAAAATCGATGAATGGAATAATCTAAACCCTGGCTACATAGTTTTTATCGATGAATTAAGGATTGCAAATATGCGTCTAATGAGCTTTACAATGAAAGAGATAAAATTACGTCAGAGCAGACAGAACTTACACCTGAACTCAGAACAAGACTAGCTAAAATTAATGATCGAATTGAAGTACAACATGATATGATCAGTGGGGCACATGAAAGACTGGCTACGACTAGGTCTCTTCGTGATGTAATTTCTGATCCAGAATTATCACTGAGACTGAAGCTGACAGAATTATTTAAACGAAATGGTATAACAATCGCTGCAATACTGACTGCCCTTGGAATGACAATATCAACAATTGCCCTGGCTGTGACTAGAGGAGGAGGAGCGGGAGCAGGGGGAGGAGGAGCAGGAACTGGCGGGTCTGGTTCAGGTCCACCCAAAGGCTCAAGCGATAGCTATACAAAGCGAAAGAAATTGTAAAGCAATTTGGCGAATGGTTAAAAACATTGGGCGCAAAAAGTGCTGCTGCAATACCAGGTTTAATCGGCTCCCTTGTTAGTTTTCTATTAAAAACAGCAGGATCGGTGGTCGGATTTGTTGGAGAACAGCTATGGATATTTTTAATGGATTAACATTAGTCATTATAAATAAAATTATGTATTAATAGGCATCAACATGTTTGGTGAAAAGAATATTGCAAATTCTTTCTAAAAATAAAGACCTGTTTGGTTTCTCCGTCGAATTGGAATGGTGCAAACTCCGACGAGTAAATCGACATATCCTTCGAGCAAATCCAGGTGTCCGACTCAAAGATGATAATCTATATCATAACATATTAGCTTTCGTGAAGGAATGTCAAAAGACTAACTTCTTTAAGCGACTAGAATTCATAGCTGTATTCCAGGATACTGAGGATGACCAAGAGGCTCATCATCTCCAAGAATATTGGGTTCTTCGATTGATTCGCGACACAGGTAATCGATTTATCTTTCAAGCAGACGGAAATATTTATGTAAAGATGTGATTTTTTCTTCTAAGTCATTATATACACGAAGTGAAATGTAAGATGTGATTTATTTTCTTTTTTTTCTTCTACTATATACATTACACGAAAATGGGGTACGATAGAACATTATCACCGACTTTCACCAACCGAATACCGAATGGAACGAAGTCAGAAAGAACTCATCATGTGATTGCTCATAATCCAAGTGAGGCAGATCCAGGCCAGACACTTATCATACGATGTCCGAAGTTAGAAAGCGGAGTACTCTTAGTTCCAGATACTTCGACCTGGTTTTTGATCTCGAAGTAATGGGAGGTGGAATACCCGTGTAGTACAAAATGTTGCAAAAAATTTGGTGGGAGAGTATGAAAACTCACATTTGAGGGCCAGGCACTTTCCGATTTGAGTAAATATAACCTCATTGAACGCTATCGTGATCTCTTCAAACATAAAAAGGAGAGATCGAACATGACACTGTACGGAATTCAGAACGAAAATCTAAGAAAATTGAGAAGTGGCGCGGCCGATGCAGATGCCGCCGTCGTGGGCGATAATTTACTTTTGACACATATAAAACAAAATATGCTATTCGTCTCACTCATCCCCTCATAACAGGCCATGGAGTTGCATATCCATCAGCGTTAGGGAGTCATATCGAATGGGAAATTACGTTGGCACCCGCCCCCCAATTACTTGTTAGTAATAAACTGATTACAACCAATTATAAATTAAAAAAAATTCAAATGGAATACGAGACGATTTCTGACCTCGATCTCGCGAGGTCAACTGCTGGTTATTACAACGGTGGAAAAAGTTACCTTTACGAGCATATACATTATTTTAGAACAATCCCATTCAAAGAATCGGACACGGTTATCAATGAAAATATAAATGTACCACGACGTAGCATTAGAGGTATCGCTATACTCTTCACTAAAAATCAGAATCAGTCAGAACTGAACAGTGAACTTTTCTTTAACCCATCCATTGAATCTGTGTCTGTAATGATTGAAGGCATTGCAAATAAAGTGTACGCTCAGAAGATGATACCAAGACAATTTTGGCGAGAGGTGCGACGGTATTTTGCTGAAGATAAAGATTGGTGTGAAATTGATATAGATGAGGCCGATTATTGAAGAATAAATTCTGTCTGTTTATCGATCTGCGTAGTTTTAAAGATATTGAGTTTCATGGAAATGGTTTAAAAGTAATGAACACAAAGGACGGAATTCAACTTGAGATCCTGAAGAAAGATACCGCGTGGGGTGGCGATGACGCTCACAATGATAATATATTTGCCCACATTTATGTTATCAGTGATGCCCTAGTCTCTATTGAAAATAGTAGATTAAAGTCTTTACAATTTTAACCATGACCCGTCGTCCGTCCTATCGGCCATGTTTCTGCCAACCATTCGCCTGTGTCTGGATTATATAGCTGCACACGTTTGATATCATTTGGCGCCATCATGATTTTACTGCGCTTTTCACTACGGATTTCTCCAGCCTTTTTCCGTACAAACTGTACAAACTGTGCCGGCTCCGGCTTCTTCCCAGTTTCAAATAGATCTTTATAATCTTCAAAGTTCAAATGTTTTCTAACACAAACATCTTTCACCCTTTATTTTTTTTCGTCTCCGAAGTGGAGTTCGAAAAGCATACACTTTCGAGCGTATGCCGACAAAATCAAGAATAGGTTCACCATTCAACTCATCTTTAAATTTACCTATCACTTTTTTATTAATCTTCGGAAAGTTGGGGGCCTCCATGGGTCACTCATCCCACTAGTATCATATATAGACTTCTCACCATTCTTTTCAACATCTTCTCGGACTATATCATTGAAAGTTACATCCGGGTCCGGGATCGGTACACTGTAAACAAAACTGTCAGTATCCATGTAGGCTAATCGTATTCCAGGGAACTTGACCCGAAAGTAATTGTAATGCGTCTCATACATAAGCAGCTTAGAAAGTTCCAGTACTGCGGCGCCGATGAAAACTGGTTTTACATATCTATGTCATCCGTTTTCAGTTCCAGTAGGGCACTGTCGCAGGAATCACCATCCTCTTCGGAAGTTATGAAAGTTATATGTTTCATCTTTGGATTATACTTCTGAATCTTTTTACGTCCACTATCCGTGCCGTTCCAGTCCGAAACAAATTTAAAGTCTCTGTACTTTCGAACATCTTCTATTGTCTTACCGAACATTGCATTATTCATCAGCTTATAGAAATTCTTTTCAAAATCTGTCCTCCCTTTGTCCTCATTTTAGTGTTAAAGTCGATATATTTCGCGAGACATGGAGCTTCATCGAAAGCAAGCACCCGATAAATCTTTTTCAATCTCATTCCCATCCGAAGATAGAATTCCAGCAACTTGTAGTGTAAGACATAGGACTCTCTATCCATCACACTTGTAATCAGTCGACCGCCCTGCCTCGGAAATTCATAGTGATGCGGTGCTAATGGCAAATCGCTGTGTTCTTCATGTAATTCGGCTGGGTATTCTAAGTCTACTTCTAGAAAACTTGGTGGAAAGGTGGAACCAGGTCCCCACGCTCCGCCAGCTCCGCCAGCTCGGGCCCCCGCTCCGCCTCGGGCCCCTTCTTCCCATTCCTCCCACTCTTCCATCGTCATCCAATGAAGTCCGCCCGTAGGCATTGCCTGACTCATTGCCCAGCCGTAGAGATTGTTTGCATCGAGATATTTTATTTCGGTCACCGGTTTCTCCGGATCGTAATTCCCGCCAGCTCCGCCGGCGACGGCCGGATGATTTGTCTGTAAGTAATGAATATTACACTGGCTGATGCCGCCTCGAATTCCCCGTTGTACGAATTCATCTGCTCAGCATCTTGAATGAGCCCAAATTATTACCCGTGTAAAGTAACATAGCATCCCATGTCAAGCCAGGCGCTGACATATAGTGGGCTGGATCTAACTTGTACGCTTCTAAACATGTGTCGCGAAAATTTCGAATATATTAGCAAGAAGGAGAACATCCGTCTCACAATAGAATTCCATATAATCACGAATCGTCTTACATCCAACTTCGTCCCATACTCTTAATGCATGTTCGTAATCAGACTCCGAAATCCCCTCTTCCGTCAATTCGCTATAAAATTCCTCCCTCTCCGGGAGCTGGTTCTCTCCCAGTCTGTCAACCGAGTCTAAATATTCGTAGGGGAAGAAACCTTTCGCCCTTTGAATGTCCGGGTACGTAAGTGGTACTGTCGTCCATCCGTGGTCCGGCACAGTCGTTGCCAACTTCGCCAATGACCCCATCATCAGCTGAGCACTGTCCATAAACTTTATAGAAAAGAAACGTCTCTTTATCTCCCTCTTCCCTCCGGCAACAACAATTGAGGCGTGAAAAATAAATGTTTTCGAGAGACCCATAATTCCTCCATTGCTCGTCTTAGCTATGATTTTAGGCTCTGGTCCCCCTCCGGCGTCGATTTCATGTAATTCTTTCAAAATAAAAGAACCATCGTATCCCTTGAGGTTGTGAAAGTAGATAGGAATGGTTCTCGACGGCCGGCATCCTTCGCAATAGAAGGTCGCCTCCTCCTTCACTACTCGGTATCCTGCCGGCTCTCCACATGCAATACAGACTGGATCACATCCGTCCCGTCGCCGGTAATTAGAAGGATCCCTCATCGGTATTATTTTCCAATAATACGATTTAGAATAATACTCGGCCCGTTCTTTCATATCCTTTAGAAAGTCTGTAACACAGGAGAGACCTGTGAATGTTCTTTTACCATATACAGTGGGTCGGCCCGGGCCCCGTTCCACCATAACATACGAAAGACAAATTGGAATGTGTCGGCCGGTCCCCTTCTCAATAATTGCCTCAGTATCTGCATAGACGACGTAGGGAGAAGGAACCTTCTTCCGATGTCCTTCAAATTGACACACTTCCTTAGGAAAATCTGGCTGGGCAGTGTCTGTTCCACAGTATACCTGATGTTTTTCTAATTCTTCTGTTGACTTAAAACCTCTTTTACAAACCATACAAATACACTTCCGTCTGCGCTCATTCTTTCGATTAGTACGAGAATTACGAAGGCGATTTTCCGCAGTAATTGGTACGAAGTGAGAACGGCCGCCGTCTTCGCCAACTATCAGTAAGATATTTGCTATTTGATTCCTATCACCTTCGGAACGGGCTCCGACTTCGGAACGGGCTCCGCCTTCGGAACGGGCTTCACCTTCCCCTATCGGAACGGTTCCGTCAGGGGCTCCGCCAGGGGCACTATATAACACAGTTATGTCGGACGGGGGAGCGGGATCATTTTCGTAGATCTGAAATACTTGAAGTTTGATGCCTGGATTTTGCTGCTCGAAGCGCTTGAATATAGTCAGATCGGCGGGCGTAGGAAAGGGAATACCTTCCCAACAGTAGTCAGCAATAAATGGGGCGTACGTATTCCATTTTCTCCTTACCTGACCACATTTCTTTTCACGAAACTCGGGGTCGGCTCAACTTTAAACTTGCTACGATGGCGTATTGAAAACAGTTCTCGCTGCCCGAAGGTAGCACCAGATCGCTAACACAATGCTTATTTTTTAACCATCCGGGAAGTTGGACTCGTTCCGTTCCCGTAGGAGCCCCAGCCCCGAGTAAAACTTCTACTAGAATTACTTCAAAATTAAGTATCTCCTCGAGAACGAGACCAGAACCCTCAACATTTTCAATTGTATCAAGCATACGATCGTAGCGATCTATTAATGTTGCCCCACATCCGATCCCGATCCTCTTACATCTTTTGTGTATGTATCATTTAATTTAACATACAATGAACGCGGTTGTGTATTACCAGTTTTCGGATCCGATAATTTGACTTCCATTTCGGTATAAACAGAGTACATCTTTCGTGCCCCTTTGACCATACCTTCAATATCCACCAGCTCCCCGATATCCTTGACTCGCTTGACTTCAGGAAATTCTTTTCGTAAAACTGCTCCCTTGAATGCTGTATGTAATCGACGGGACATAATAATCTTTATGATATATACTATCCTAAAAATTTTTTAAAATGAAAAAATAATTATTCTATGATAGGTCATCAAAATCCACTATAATATTTTTGTCAGCATTTATTTGTTTATATATCTCGCCTAATCTTCTAAGTCGACTAGTTCTTCCGCATCTTGAATTTCTGGTTTATTAGGTGCAGCACAAAATATTAATCTCTCAACAGTGAAAGAAAGGCCACGCTTACTTAAGCGCGGTTTAAATGCTAAGAATTCTATCTTACTACCTTTCGGATATTACGAGGTACAATAGCAGGATTTTCTCGGACTGGTAGTAACGGACTCACTGTTTTAAAACCGCAGTCAATTTCTTGAACCATATCAATACATGTAGCGAAATCGTGAACCCCTCTCCCTCTCCCTCTCCCTCTTTTAAACTGAAATTTAAAATACCTCATGCCCGGCTGAGGCCCCCGCTCCCTCGCTTCTGATACACTTTAGATGGATTGTAAAATCCAGTAGTATTCTTGGAGTGAGCGGCCAGGCTTGCAGCATAACTTTTAGCAGTGCTTGCATCGAAACTTTCACCTAGGGTACGGAATATTATTAAATCGGTAAACTTTGAAGACTAAGTTGCCAACTGACACACACCCCATCACATGTAGCTGGATCACCTCCCGAACCGTACTTAGGTTCGATGTTGAAAACTACTTCTAGCTCACTGTCTACGTATATGAAAGGATCTACATATTCACCAAATACTAATTTGCCTCCATCATCAATTTTGATGTTTTCTCCGGTTTCAAGTATTTTATTGCATCTGAAATAGAAAGGATTGTCATTGTCTTATAGTATATATCTTAATAAAAAAAAAATTTTTAAAAAAAATTTCTATGATATAGTATCCCAAAATGTCATACATATTCATAAATGACCAACTGGAAGTGGTAAGAGTTACGATGCAGTAAATTTGGCGGAGGGACCGAGGTGTATCACGTACCAGAATTTGACACTAGTTTTTCTAGCAACATTGCCGACTTTTATAATGAGCGCCACGTTTCGA
Source organism: Ptychodera flava (assembly GCF_041260155.1). Lineage (NCBI taxonomy): Eukaryota > Metazoa > Hemichordata > Enteropneusta > Ptychoderidae > Ptychodera > Ptychodera flava. Next base: position 4,034,026 of record NC_091934.1, on the reverse strand, counting down.
TTGCTGATTTTCAGAATCAGTTTATAGAACATACTCTTAGTTTACAATGTCAGGCTGGAGAGGGCGGCTCCCTTCGGAACGCTACATTATTTGTGACTCTTCCATAATTCAACATCTAACTTTTTCTCGAATCCGGGTGTTTCCACGGAGCCGGAAGAAAAAAAGATTGTTTCTAGAGCATTTGACCATTTGCATAGTTTCATTATCATATTCAAAGATATGCCTTGGGATTATTGCAGGCGGAATGTGTTGACTCGAGCCAGGTCGTACGAAATCACCGGTACCGCCTTAGAAGAACTAGAAGAGATTCACAATAAGTTCAAACAGACTTTCTTAGAAATTTGCCACGACTACAGACTTCCATGTTTGGTAATTCGGAACGCTCTTACCCCCCTCGTTCTCAAGAATATACTTAATCCAACGATTGATACAGAGACAGTCGGACCAGTAGATTTTCCACAAGCTTTTGACTTTGGAATTGCATGGGGCAGCCCTTCGGCACGCGATAGCGGCAGCCAGGGATTTTTAATAGACGGTTTCGAGGAGGAGGAACTTGAAAAAGCTTATTATCCACCTGGTCAAGAACAACTAGAACAACGTCGAGTCTCACTCAAGAACCTACACAAACTTCTTAATGCTTGTGAAACAGTGTGTGCTTATAATGCTCCGTTTGACTTACGAGCACTTGATATGATGAAAAGGGTGGACTTTGGAGTTACTTGTCTATGGTTCATGTCAGTTGTGTACATTATACTTCAGCCAGAACTTATTGATAAAGCTGAAAAAGGGGCGCTCGAAAGAACGGACCGTGGCAACATGAGAAGTCGCTTTGAAGATCTTGCAAACTTAATATGTTCAGGAACTGAGATACCACCTCATCCACATACTGCTGAAAAAGATGCAATAAGTGAACATTACTTACGACAGTACATGATAAATACTTGGCCAGGTGGGTGGAAGCGAGGTGGTAAACTGACACTTTCTTCTTTCAAGAAATTAAGACTTTTTCCATGGTACTTATTGAATAACTTTCGTAAATACTTACGTTAGTACTTGACAAGTACCAGCACAGGAACTTACGTAGTACTTGACAAGAACCAGCACAGGAACTTACGAAGTACTTACGTAGTACTAATAACATTTTCCTCTGGCTCCCAACTATTGAAACTTTCCGGATAACCGCGCCATTTTATCAGATAATATTTCTTTCCCCTAATTTTTTTCGTCTTCAAAATTCGTTCTACTCTGTACAGCTCGTCGGCACCTTCCGAAAGGGCGCTCTGAAGTTCATCAGAATAGAAAGTGCCGAGTATTTCCTCTCCATTCAGATCTTTTATTTTGTAAACTGGTGGTGTTCCCAAGCCAGCTGCGTACACAACTTTTGAAACTACGAAAATCTCCTCTGTCCAATTGGTAAATATCCTTTCTTAAAAGTGGTCTTGTATTTTGTAATTCGAACACGTTCTCCCGGCTTGAATTCAGGGTTGGCTCCCCCGGCTGCCAACTCAGGACCGAATAGTGTATAAAATGCCTGCCAATCGTTCTCCTCTGTTAGTCCCTGGGTTTCATTTTGATACTTCCGTGAACGGTGTTGTTGTAATTCTCGAGAAGTTGTGGTAGAATGGGGAGCCAGGAACGTGTCTGTTTATATGTAAAGTATTTCCACATCATCGTCTTAAGAGTCCGATTAAAACGTTCAACGACGCTAGCTTTTTTGTCACTGTAGGTGTGAAACCAATGAATGCCTGACTCCTCCAACCACCCCTGCATTTTTCGATTAGTAAATTCCCGTCCCTCATCTGTCTGAAGTTTGTCGGGTCTTCTCCCGGATTTCTTAATCACGTCTTGTAGTGCCTGCAACGTATCATCTGCCGTTTTGACTGTATCGGTCTGGCCCATGCGTATTTACTGAGTACATCGATTACTGTTAGCATGTATCGAATGTTACGGTTCTCTTTTGCGAATGATGAAGGGAATTCCACGAGATCCGCTTCCCACTGGGCGTCTATCGATGTTACGAAAACGCGCCGGCCCCTTCGGAACGCGCCACGAGTACGAGGGACCGGTTTATGAAGATTATAAGTTAGCTGAGTTTTTAACCAGTCCTGTACCTCTTTCTTAGTAACGTGGAGTCCACTGGCGCGTGCTGCGTCATACAATTTTTGTACACCTCCAAAACCAGTTTTCGGGTTGTAATATAATTCTCTAAGAGTACCTTCGGTGTTGTCACCTTCGGCTTCAGCTTCCATAATTGCTATATTATACGAAAAATTTTATGTCGTACGGATGCCGTAAATGAAATACTAGTTTACTGAATGGCCTACTTTTCAATTGTCTGACCAGGCCCACGGCTTCCTGTTCTGACACCTCCATTCCATATTCTTTATAATAGTTTTGTTGTCTATCTTGTTCGGTGTGTAAAATAGTACTAACATCTGTATGTTTTCCCTGAATGGTTTACTAATACTAGTATATTGTTGAGTCAGAACCCAGACAGATAATCCGTCGTGCCTTGCGCTGAAACCAAGTTGGACTAAAACGTCACTGCGCTTCTTCATATCTTTGGACGCGGCGCAGTCGTCGAGTACTATTAAAGTGTTTGTACCGGCCCATTCGTTCCGTACGAAGGCTAGTGTATCATCCACAGCATCGAGTCCGACTGGAAACACAAACACATTGTCATCGGTGAAAATGAATCTTTTATTATACGTTTATTGTTCATGAATGTCGGACAAATGAAAACTATATATTCGAATTTCCTAGGTACGGACCGGTGAGGAGATCCATTACATATTCGTTTTGCCAGAATTTGTCGGTCCAGTTACAATCATGTTGAATGGTACAGTTGCATACATCGGATCTATATACTGTACATTAATGTAATGAATATTGCTAAAGATAACAAACCAATTTACCATATTCATGAATAGGGTCTGCGCCGGTCACTGCTGCTGCCCGTTCCGAAGCGTTCGAAGGGCCTTCGGGGACCGAGTCGTGTCATTGTGAGGTGGTGGTCCTCCGGGCTCGTCCTGCCACTTCACAGGATCTCCCCCCTCCATCTCGTGTACAGCACTTTCTCGAACTTCCGTGTTTATATCACCATTCACCCCGAAGGACATAGATTCTGTTGCGTATTGCAATTCATTATTATAACCCGAGATTGCCGGGCCCGAAAGGATGACCATCTCAGACGGTAAGAGAAGTAAATTGGTGAGACTGCCATATCAAGTTTGACACCAGTATTCATTATTGTGTCTTGATATCGCCGATAACTAATTACTTTGTCGGTATTGCGAATTTCATCTTCGAGGAGAACACCGAATCTTTTCGGACTTGCTGTGCACTGCCAGTATCACCCACTATGGTACTACGAATATTTGCTTGTGCGCCAAGTATGCAATATACGTAGGCTTCAAGGCTTTCATTGAGGCGAGGCGAGACCGGCCTTTGTTAGTCCCGAGTCTCCCTTCAGAGGAATGAAACTATTGTATTGTCCCTCCGATCCATCATTTCGGAAGAAATAGTAGTGCGGTCGGTCTTTGTCGGGACAGTACATGTTTTTTCTTTCCAAAAATTGTATGTGTATAGAAAACACCTCCGTCGGCGGAGAGGAAAAAGTCCCGACCGTTGTATATCGCTTTTGGCTGTCGAACAGGGCCACGATTAGTGTAATATTCATATCCATAACCAAGACCTTTATTTTGACCTTTTCGATATCGAAAGTCGGACTTCGTTGGGCTTATATTTCCAAATTCTGTACATAGAAGTTCATATTGGACGAGATTGTACGGATTGTCGCCCGCTTTGAAGGTGGGGGTATCGTCTGGAAGTGCAACGCCCATTTCATGAAGGATACTACGTATTGTAAAGTATACATGGAAACGGCAGAATGATCGTATTTGTGGAGGAAAATCCCCCTTCGGAACCAAAGAGATGGGCGAATGATATACCACAACCAGTAGTGCTGCACCATACGGCGAAATTCAGTTGCTGGTCCCAGTATTTCATGTTTGGCCGCCCAGCCAGACATTACTTTCTTTAGCTGTTCGATGAGTGATTACGTTATCTTTGAAATATCCCGTGGATGAAAAGTAAATTTATCTGTCGGCGTTACATATATTTCTAAGTCCATGAGAATAGGTTTTATTCCCCCATTCGGTTTGGAAGGGGGGGTATCAGCATGCTGTACTGTCGGTACGTCGTCTTATTCAATTGAAAAGCAACTGGGAATAAGTCTGTACTCATGATTTGTGTTTCTATATACAGATAGATTTAAATGGAGGAGAATTTTCCCGGAATCCCTGTCGGAATCCCTATCGGTACGGTTCTGTTAGGGGTACTAACATTCCAGACCATGTTAATATTATATTTCGGATTCAGGTTTAAACGAATTTTTATTTTTTACTAAGAATAGATAACATACTGCAAACAATGGAGAATTTAATAAAGTCATCGGCAGCGGCAAATATGGCAGCGCCCTACCGGAACGGTTCCCTATCGGAACGGAAGGGGCTTCGGCGCCTTCGGTGCCTTCGGACAATAATCAATCCATAATAGAGACAAAACGTGAAAAAATACTCTGTGTCATCGCAAGTGGTCAAAGCAAGTTATTTTTGGTAAGGAGATTACAGTTAGAGAAGTGGAAACGTGGAAAGATGAATTCATAACACGAGCCTTTAAAGTCTATGAAGCGAAATACAGTTCTCTTATAAGTGATACCATCACTCAAAGTTTCATAGATCTAGGAGCCCGTGCAATAAGTCAGGTAGTTCCAATCGATGATCGAGATAACTATGCCACTGATCTTAAAAAGGATTTTATTCTAAACAGTGAAATAAAACGATTATCAGGACGGATAGCGTACACGTGGGGGCCCATACTTGCTATAGTTTCCACCGGTTTAATTACAGGTAAACATTTAAATTTTAAAAAAATCGGGTTTATATAGTACCTGAAATAAATGGATTCAACTTCGCCGACTCAGCAAACGGCTCCGCTAGGGACTCCGTCAGAAGCCCCGCCGACGGGGCCCACACCGCAAACGGAAACACGACTCTACCACCGACACAGCGCAACATAGAGAAAATTTCGTTACCGACGAAGCATCCAGGGAGAGTTGCTGCGGGCAAGAATAGCGGAATGGAACAGGAAAAACAAGGAGAAGAAACTAAAAGCAATGAAGGGGAGGGAGGGGAGGGGGGGACTGATGCGGTAGCGACAAACTGTATAAGCCTACCGCCTACAATGAAAGAACAGTGTGATAATAATTCACGCTGGTATAATAAATGTTATCTTGTTTTAGGAATTGTGGGAGTTTCATTGACTGCATTAGGACTATATTGGGGGCGTGCTCGGCATACCCCCTGTCCCGTTAATCGATCGAGTCCAGATCGGAAAGATCCTCCCCAGAAAGCGAAAAAAACAGAGCACGTAGCGGCTCCCTCCGGAACAGTTCCGACAGGGGAGGGAGGACCCAGCTCCTCTACATTGTATGAGATGGATTAACTCCCCATATTTTTTATTTTTATTTTTTTATTTTATATACTAGTCAGCAATCATGGATATTAAAACAGTTGTAAACACAATGTACGATGGTATTGTAATCGCAGGACTTGCGATGGGATATCTTATGATCTCCAGCAAATTTCTGAAAATAGAGGTTGGCGATCCAAGTCGTCCAAATTTGACTCGATTGGCAAAATTAGGCGGTTGCGACTGCTGCCGCGGTAGCAACCAAAGATCTTCTTGAACAGAAAAATATTATTCCTGCTGAACCTTATACTTCGTAATAATAATATTCATCGAACATTATACTTAGTAATATATACATACAACGTACAACGATGATCATTTGGATTGAAAGTCAAACAGGTGAACCTGTTACTGTTAATTTTTACCCTTGTATTGACACGACACAGTTTACGAAGATAAGACTGCTAGAGTGCGGACTATATAATTCATGGCATAACATAACATCGACGAATAATGTAATAAAATATCAAGAAGGTGACCAACCGAAGAAGACTAAATCAATACGTCCAGGTAACTACAATATCGATACGTTAAACAAAGCAATCGGGTTGAAGCAAAAAATTAATTTTGAAAAACATCTGCCGACAAACCACGTTCTTCTAACTTTGGCTAAAGATGTTAAAGTTTATTTCAATGCTACAGGTAGCTTTGCCAACGTAGTTGGTTTTTCAGATAAACCTGAGGACAACCCAGTTATAAAAAGTACTATGAGTCCGAAGAAAGTGGATTTCTTAACAGTCACTAAATATATAGTTCATTCAGATGTAGTCGATGTTACTGGGAAATTATGTTTCATTTGGTTCGGGTGCCTCCGGAGGATACATACAGGGGGAAAGTATCGAACTGTTTACAAATACTTCCCATCCGGGATACGAGAGAAATAAGTGAAAAGGTTACTTACGATTTTAAAAACGGAGCAATTTCTATGCCATTGAGAAAAGGGGGAGATTACATGAATTCAATGCGTATCTGGATAACGGATCAGGATGGGAACATGATCGATTTCAATAACTGGCCAATTAACTTTTGTATTGAATTTGTTGTAGTCCCGAAGCGGGGCCGGTGTAACCCTATCGGAAGATAAACCATCCACACGACTAATCCTCCAGCAATATAGATCATCTCATATTTCTTTTGCTCAGGGCTGGGTTGATAATAATCTGAGAATTGAACTGCCCCTTCGGAACCGTTCCGAAAGGGCCTGACGTAGAGTTGCTTTGCACCGCTTCTGCTTCTTCCAGGATTTCTGCATCTGTATCTCTTAATTCTGCCGCAGCATGTGCGTCCTTTGCCTGATTTTCTCTTTCCCAGTCAGCCTGTAGTAATCTTTTTTTGACCAGACGTTGCGATCATGTTCAAATTTTTCTAATGCTTTATCATGTCGGACTTTCTCTTCAATAAGAGCCTCACCATTCCCAGAAAGCTTTTGACCGATAATATTTCCTCCTGTGAATGCCGTTGCATTTAATACAGCACCGAGAACTGTCATTCCTATAGCTGAAAGCCATGACTGTGTATTGTATATTACAAGGTATTATTTTAATTTTCACTGTATATAGGTCCCTACGGAGTATGTCTGATCCAAGTGGCTTCGGTCTAGGTACAATTCGTATGCAAAATCTTGAGCTTGAAGATCTGAGTGATGTTAAAGTTAACAATAATACTAAGATGGCTGCTAATCATAATAAGGATTACGTCCTTCGTTATAAAGACCGCGAAAAATATTTCGTTTTAGCCAATGCCGCGGCGCCACCCCACGAACATGCTGTAGAATTTCCGAACTTAAAGACATTGATGAAACTGTAATTGACGCCACAAAGGCTTCGAATGATTCTACTCCTTTTGCTCTGACATGGGATTCGGCTAGTCAGAAATTCATGCCTTATAATGTGCCGCGTAACATCTTAGATATATTGGATAGTGAAATTGCAGGAGGTGTTGCTGAACCACCAGGAACTCCGAATGTGATTTATTTTGATAGCAATGTAAACAAATATAAATTGTTAGATTTTCGTAGTTGGCTTACTCCTACGAATCCATACATTGCACTTCTTGGTATACCAATTCATCTTAAAATTAGTCCTCTTAATACAATAATGAAGGCAGATAATACACTAAGAAGGTGGATAAACGAGGGGGAGAATTATTGCTCGTATACAGCTAGCGGAGTTCCAGTTAGATTATTTTGGGACACAACTTTAAAGAAACTGGGTCTTAAAAGTGTCGGTGATGAGGCAGCTGAATTAACTTTACAGACTGTAAATCAACAGATGACTGATAATATGAAAATACTTCAACATGGTACAGTTCTCATTAGATGTGTAAAGTTAGCTACTGGAGATGAATTTGACGATTGGTTGGATATTATGCTATGAAAACAGATACAGAACAACTTGTGATATTATCATAAGTATTGATAAAGATCGGGGAGGGGAAATGAGTATTGAATGTTTTGTTGGTGGGAATAGAATAGAGAACGACTTAGGAACTACATTTGTACGTAGAGATAAAAGAGTGAACACTTTAGATATCAGTACCATTCATCTGAAACGTCTCATATTATTTGAAGTAATGGTCTTCCGTCACATTTTAAGTTCAGAGGAAATTACTAAAATTTTATCTATCAGGTGAACAAGTTCGCACCGATAGGAACTTCGTGTTCAACATCAGCTAGACTCCGCAACCGGCCGGCCGGACTGACAACGGGGCTCCTTTATATAGGCTAGTTTGATGGTGATGACTCACACGGAATTTCCCACCTTCCCACCTTCGGAACGTGTATAAACATGCTCAGCAGGCCCGCTTAGTTCAGAACAATGCACTACTGCGCCAAACCCCTGCTGCGCATGCGTGAGTTCATATATAGGTCAGGGTTATACTTTAGTTACATGGATGGTTAATTTTTCCTTCGCTTCATGTAGATAAATGAATAAAATGGGTGTAAAAATTCTTACTTCATCCCAGTTGTCCACGTTTACTTTACTACTCAAAAACATGTTTACAGTGATTTCAGGGGCCTTAAAATGTCCGTTGTTTTGTTAAAATGCACAAAATGAGACATATTGTGCTTCTCTACTTTTAACTTACTTAACTTGATTGTGTTATATTAACCACAGTCCCTCCACAAAACGGTCAAGAAACGCTGTTGTTAAAAGGTGTCAATCACCGGTTCCGTTAGCATAATCCGAGTTTCAGGAACGCTTGGGAGTCGACGTCACAGCAGTTAGCGTCCCCCTAGTTCGTGAGCTCCCTCGCTCCATTACGCTGGCAATTTTATTGATTTTCGTCATCCCATCCGCAAGTTTGTCGAATCTTTTGTACACTAGGACAATTCTGTGTTTCCGATAGAAGGTGAGTACACCGGTTTTTCATCAATTACCTTATTCATTTTAGTGAAAACTGTGTTTTTTCTCACGGGAGTCATCTCATGCCTCGCCGTTGTGTTGTCTTTCTTTATTTCGGGTGCGTCTCGATTTTTACCGACCCCCAAATCAGACATTTTTACCTGAGCTGTTCTGAGACAATAACATTTATTGCAAGATAGAGAGCTGAAAAAAATGTGACTTTGCTTATTTACGTGTTTTGGTTTCAAAATCGACAGCAGATCGACCTCTTTTTACTGAGTCAGAATTTTTGATCGCAAACAAGATGGCGTCGTAAATGTGGAGCGTTCTTTCACTGTATTAGAAAATTTGATCGAAATTGTGCATTGTTTTTTTGTTCTGTCATCGACATGATCATAGTAAAATAGTTGCAATGTGTTGAAAAATCTAAAGCAATGTTAGATATGACACCAGTCGCGTGTATACCAGGAAAATCGCTGGATTTGTGTGATGACCGTACCGGTGAATAAATTCAGATTGACGGCGAGTAGAGGCATTTTATGTGGCGTGACGTTACGTTGGGACCTATCTTACCGAACCTTTTTCCCATCTTTCTAGCCGCTTTTAATTTGCTTTCTTCGTGTCACTTGCAAGGTTGATATTGTAAAAAACTTGCAATTTCATTGGTTTTCTTATATTCTCTCATTTATTTGAGATTTTTTACGCTGAAACTTTATGTTTTGATTTCAACACGATCTCCGACCTTTGACCTTTGAATGTCAGCTCTCACCACCCTACAGCTGATTGTAAACGGTAAAGAGTCACGTCAGGGGAAACCCTTCCAAGTGTGAGAACGGCGGATACAGAACGATTTCTCTGGATATTTAATTGAATGCAGCCCTCGTGGAAAAGGAAAAAAAAACAATTACAGAGAGCTGTTACCGTCATGTCTGTAATAATTGATAACTTTCTGTGACAGTCTATGAGAGTAGATGGCATTTGAAGGGGTTCAATTTCATTTCATTATGCCCTTTATTGACAATTTCTGTAACATGGCGAGATAGGAAAAATACTTTTTGTGTGTTTTGTTTTGATCACACATTTTACTGATCATTTTTATGTATTAATGACTTACAGGTGTTGGTACAATACGCTGATTCATTATGCCATACCGCATGAATAAATGGTTTCGACCAAAGGGGTATCGTGAAAATTTGGCCAAAGAAAAGCGTCAAGGTCATACGGCTTTAAATGTCTGTAGTGAAAGAAGTGACAGCAATCAGGTAAGGTTATACAGAAGTATATATACATGGACAAATTTGTAAAGATATATTACAGATACATAAAAAAATATATGTAGATATACAATTCTTTGGTAATAATTGAACCCTTCTTGTTGTTTTTTTGTCATTATGTCATTCACACAACCCGCATCAAATATATATATTTTTAGTTCGTAATTTTTTTACTATATTCACTGATTCCTCTCTACACTGTAATAAAATTCCAGTGAACTTCTTGATTTCATGAAAATTGACATTAAAGGGAATTGTTTAATTCTTCTGTTCAGCTAAAATAAATTAATAGTGGTTTGATTCTTTGTATCCAGCTTATAGCTAAAGTGACTTTCATTGTATTTTGAATGATATGCAATTTTTTCAATTGTCATTTTATTTTTCAATTTTGTCAGCCAACAGCAACCAAGACTAAGTGCAGAACTTTTGCAAACTGTATTTCTCAGAAAAAATACCAAGCAGGTTTTTTGAAATCATAATACGTTTCAATCAAGTACTGAAAAATATTTTTTTTTCGTGTATTGCATAAAAAGGTTACTGATGTGGCTATTGCTGATGACGGAGACTTCACATTTGCCCACCTGCAACAGAATATAAGCCAAGTAAAGCTGCCTTCAGGCTGGACTCCCCGTATATCACCAGCTAGGCTTATGATAAGCCAACTTGAGTGTACAGATGAAGACATGAAAGTATCAAGAACTGTGACAATCAGTGATGATTTGCATTGGAAGGTCAAGATACACGGACATGACATTCCAAACACACATCCAGCTTTTAATGATACTTCAACAGCGATTGATTCCTTTGAAATGCTGGAGAAACTGTTGGCTTTAATAAGTGATTGCAACATATGCTATGGAAATCCTGAACAAACGTTTGTAGAGTTACTGCAAAGCAAGGGTGGAGAAATTGTCAAAGCAATATCATTCACTGGTGAAAAAGAAGTTTCTGCATATCTTGAGGGTGACTTCAATGCTACATCACTTGACGGAACTTCATATCACCACACAGTCCGGACAAGCAAGTGTTCCCTGATCACAGACAAAAACAGATGTACTGAATGCTGCAAGTACCGGAACAATCTGCGATCACTCGTATCCAGACGAAAAGTGACAATCTTGGAGATGAAAATAAAACACACTCAAGCAGCAGGACCAATCTCAGATACCTCACCAACCAGCAACTACAACATAGGGCCAAAAACTTACACAATGAGTTGGTTTCCACTAAACTCTCACTCTCTAGGATGGCAAGACGTGCAATTGTGGAAGATGGGATTAAGGTTGACAAAGAATTGGAACGAGACATACAATATCTTATGGAAGACAATGCAGAAGAAGTGACAAAAAGATACAGCGAGGACAGCTTCCAGAGATTGTTCTGGGAAGAACAACTAAAATATGCGAGATGTGCTGACAATCCAAGACAAATGCGCTGGCACCCCACAATCATACATTGGTGCTTGTTCCTAGAATTTAAATCCTCTGCTGGCTATGATGCCCTGAGAGAATCTGGATTCATCAAACTTCCCAGCCTGAGAACACTTTGCGATTATTCCAACTACATCAAGCCACAACCAGGTATAACCCATGCAGTTATGAAAGAGATTACTGCTGAAATAAATGCTCAAGGTGTTCCAGATGATAGGCGATATGTAGTCCTCCTGCATGATGAGATAAAAATAAAACGTGATCTGGTTTATGATAAGTATACAGGGCAGCTTATTGGTTTTATAAACCTGGGTGATATCAATGAAGAACTTGTACAGCTTGAAAAGCGATGCAACGGAACTGATGACACAACGTCAGACATTGCCAGTCATATACTTGTTCTTATGGTGAGAGGGTTAGCTTTTAAACTGGAGAGCAGTTTATGCTACTTTCCTACTGATGGATGCAGATCAGACCACCTTTTCCCCATCATTTGGAGTGCAATTGCCTATCTTGAGATGTCATGCGGTTTGAAGGTCCTAGCATCAACTAGCGATGGTGCATCATGGAATCGCAAATTCTACAGAATGCACAGGGTATATGGAGCACCAAGAGACACCCTAGTGTTCAAGACCAAAAATGCAGCCAGCGCAGACGAGAGATTTATTTATTTCATCTCTGACGTTCCCCACCTAGTTAAAACAGCCAGAAACTGCTGGGCACACTCTGAAGCACATAGGCAAACAAGAAGTTTATGGGTAAGATTTATTATCTTTGTTGTACAGTTTGCTGATACATTGTAAAAAAATCATGGATCCTTATACTCTCTTAAAACAGCAATGGATTCAAATAGAAAACAATTATATTAGTTAGGAAAAGAATCTGTGGAGCATACAAATCCAACCATACTTTTGCCAACAGTTGGTTGCAGTACAATGCATACAAAATATATGTGCTTGTAATGTTTTTGTGTGTATGTTGGCTTATGTGTACCTAGTGTACATTCATTTACATTCTTGGTATTAACCAATTTAATGACTTTAATTGTTTTGTGTTTTTATTGATCATTACGCTGTTTACTGATTGTATTTTCAACTAATGTATTTTTTTTGTTTCTGTACTAGAATGGTAACCCGATCCTGTGGAGACATTTGACTAACCTGGTGGTGGAAGACAGAGCCAGGGATATACATTTACTCCATAAACGTGGATACGAACATATCAGCCTGACTTCATTCTCAGTTATGAGAGTAAACCTAGCTGCACAGGTATGTTTCATGTTGATGTGCTGTTACATATGGAAAATTGATAGGAACAGAACTTACTACTTACCATGTGAAATATTTGTAATGCAACACACAGTCACTCCACAAAAATGTGGAGTGACTGTACAACATCATTAATAGTGACTTATGAACTCAGTTGTATTTCACAATACAATGTTGGACAATGGACTCAATAGTGGAAACAGGAAGGCAGTAAAACAGATCTGCATCATGCTGTTGGTAACATTTCTACTTTTATTAAAATTGCAGGTTTTGAGTGAAACTGTGGCAAATGCTATTGAAGCCTTTGGTCCCCCTGAAGCCACAGAAACTGCCAAATTTGTTCGGTATATGGACAAATTTTTTGATTGCTTGAATGTGCGGAACAGGGGAGAACATGTACAGAAACGGAAGCCAAACCTTGCACCCTACACTGATGTGAATGATCCAAGACTTGAGGTGAGTTATGAATATAAGTTTTCATTAGAAAGATGTAAAAGAATTGTGATGTCTATTGGTGCACTGATCCCCTCTGGTTTTGCTGCTCCGGTAAGTAATGTCACACCAATCCTGATAGAAATTGTAAGGCCACCTCCATGTATCATGGTTAAATTTAGTGTACCGTTGTTCACTGTTCTCAAGTTTGACTGTACCATGTACAATTCACAACAGAAGTCATAAGAAGAAAGTTGATTTTGTTACTGGACAGCAACAGTCATTGTCTTCAGTTTGTCTAAAATTGGAGTGGTCTTTTCTGGTAGTGTGTTTAGTTTTTAGCGTAAATGACAGTGTGATAAACTATCACTTTTTGTTGGTTTCTTCATCTAACAAACTCTCCCCCTTTTTTAATTACAGTGGTTGCAAAATGACTTTTTAGGTTATTTTGCGAATTGGGAAGCAGCTGTTAGGACAAGGCCGGGAGAATACACCAAATCACAGAGAGATCGAATGATGCTCAGTTGGCAAACTTTGGAAGGTTTAAGGATGACAGGTATGTACAGCTTCTATAACTTCAAACATTTAGTTTGATATGCACATTTATACTGACTAGGCTGCTGTTCCACACCTTAAATCATATTGGAATACCAATCATTCAGCTTGCCAACAATATTTAGCATGTGTAATTTTCTTACAATTGACATGTCTTACAAGACTTGTGTTGTGAACAGCAATTCCATACTTTGCAATTGTTACTCCACTGAAAAGACCATTATTACATACACTGACTGTGTTGACAAGCAGATCAATTGGTATTTCAAAACTCATTATAAAATAGCCCAGTCAGTTACAAACACAATATACTATGAGTCAAGTACACAAATTGATGTCTTCCTGTATAAATTCTCACACTTTTACAGAATTGCAGTGTCTGTGGCAACCTTCAACAGGAAATTTGAGTCACTATATTTTGCAGACAACAGAAGAGAAATGGTGGTTGACACTTGGCTCATTATTGAATTTTTTACATTCTCTCTCTCTCTTGCAGTAAATTCCTTTGTTGAAATAACGAAATATCTACTAAGGCATGGAGTTGAGTATGTGCTGAGTGAGAAACTCTGCCAGGATCCATTGGAAGCCCACTTCAGTAAGCACAGACATCGTGGCGGAGCCAATAATGACCCCACAGTTCAGGCATTTGGGTACCAGGAAAATGCAATACGCAGTGTTCTCCCCAGAAAAAAATCATAGAGTATCGGCGAATTAGCATAAATTTACATAACAATAAGTTGTGAATATTTTAATTAATTATTTTCGTTAAAATTTATGAAAAAACTTTAAACCTGAAGATGATATATTGTATAGTGTCATTTCCTCTGTGTTCGTGTTGAACTGTACGTATTCCGAAGGACTTGGGGAGTCTAATCACAAACCGGCATCTTAGGGTGTCTACCTTTGTGACACAGCAAAATGGCCTGTGAATATGGCGGCTGCAGTGTGGTTGTTATGGCGGCTGCAGTGTGGTTGTTTGGATGCCGTCGATATTTCTTGTCAAACTTTGAGACTTAAAATGCCACATTTATCCATTTTATGTTGTTTTGGACCAAAAATCGATGAATTCTTTGAACAAAAGGTTTGTAAATGGCTGGTTTGTATATTATCATTGACAGAAAGACGGTGTGCACGTATCGCTCAATTGAGAGTACAGCGTACGCGTGTAATAGTAATTGACAAACAAGAGACACTGACACTTCAGAGATGTCGTTACGCTTTACCACTGAATTTCTGAGACCCTACAATCTTGATTTACTTCTTCAGTTACAAATTAATAGTGACTGTAGGCCCTAGAGTTTATTTTAGCATGTCTGCCACAGGAAACAAACTTGTCAACGGTCGATGGTTTGTGTTTACCGTAATTTAAACCTTGCTGCTCGGACGCAGCTGTCAACATTCTTGATAAAGTTACGGACGACCGTCTGTCTGTTACCAAATGTCCATCTCTTTGTCCCATATGCAACATCAAATCACGTTTGACACCTTTTTTTGTTGTGAATTATTTAAAAATAAACTTGTGAAGTACACTTTTTGTCCGTCAATGACAATAAACTTGCTGGTGCACGGTAATCAGCTACCCATTAGCAGATCATTTGTACACGGCGGTTGGTTCAAATAGGGTATCGGATAGCGTATCGGCCGGTTTGAAAGCGTATCGGCCAAAATTAAAGCGTATCGGCCCCGATACGCTAAAACCCTCTGGGGAGAACACTGAATACGGTTACAACGATCACATCATCTGCAGAGCATCACTGGCAATACTGGACGTTATAGGCGGCAGAGAGAGGACAACACACCACTACCAAAGAGACCGAGAACAAGTAATCAATGAAAGACCACATATCCAAAGAAAGGAATAGACAGAATGTTTCATTTCAACAGTTCAAATCATCGTAATTTATTGAAAACATTGAAATAACTTACAAACAAACTGAAATAACTTACAAATATGTACATTCATGTTGTGTAAATGATGCCTGTTGAAAATGGTAGTAAAGCTGTCTTTACTATAGCTGTAGGAACTGCAGAAAATTACTTGTAAATGTAATGTTGCAATGAGTTGTAAGAGCTGCAGAAAATTACTTGTAAATGTAATGTCATGTCGCAATGAGTTGTAAATATCCCCTCTGAGCATTTTATTTTTCCATCAAGCAGAGAAACCATTTGAGATACACTTAAGCATACAATTAGTTATTTCCAGAAGAAATTTCCTATCTGAATATGACTGTGTACATAGATTGCTTGGCAGAAATGAATCACACTAATCATCTCAGACAATCACACAACTAGGTTGCATTGAGACTACTTCAAAGATTGTCTCAATCCTTTAGAACCCTTGATATGCATTTTTTTTCTTTGACTTAAACACCTCAACAATGTTCCTACTAAAAGAAAAGCACCTAACTTGCACATAAAGGTGTACCAGCATTGTGACAAGTGAAGCTGATACATCATCACTTTCAGCATTTCTAGCAATGCTAGACCATAGTGAATTTACTTTTGTGTCTGAGAGAACGTCATCGATTACCGGTTGACAAATATTCTTGTACTGGGATGAACGACTAATGTTGTCAGTATTCAGATGGTGTTTGCATATTAGTTCAACTTCTACGAAAAAAGTAAAAGCCAAATCAGTGACGTGGAAAAGTCCACCGCGGTCCTGTTTATTCAACCATTCCTTAGACTTTGACATATCTTCACTACTGCCACAAGACTCTTCTTCCTGCATATCATGTAGTACTGAAATGTAATCACAGTCAGTGGTTTTCTTTTTTAAGCGACGCTTCAACTTGTATGGGATGTAACCCGCAAAATAACGGAGTGCTTTCTTCTCTTCATCTGTCAGATGCGTGCCTTTTGTATGTGTTGTTTGGGACCCGTCAAATGCACAAAGTCCGGTCTTAACAATGGCCATAAGTTTGAATAAAAACATTCTGGTAAAGAGAAATATGCATTTTTCATCATATTTCCCATCGATTAATGTCTTGAAGTACTTTGAAAGTTGCTGTGTGATGTCTTCATCCACCCAGAAGTTGAAAAATGTGTGCCACACCTCTTCCATATGGCTGGAAAATAGTTTCATGCTTTCCCCAGCAATCGCCGTCTTCCATAGTTGCTGACACAGCAGTTCCATAATGCAGTTGTCCATGAACTTGTCACCCTTCAATTTTGCTGCAATCACATTCCCTATTGCTGCAATTTCATTGCCAAAGACACTGCCTTCAAAAGCCAGGTTGGGGTCTTGTCCAACCCCTTCACATGCGTTGGTTACATACGTTAGCATTTTCTCCTCTAGATTGCTGTACTTCATGTGACGGGTGAAAGAGCCTATAAAGAATAAAATATTTGCTGTCAGTGACTATTTCTGTAGTTTTCTTGTATGGAGTGACTGCTCAAGGTGGCATGATAGGTTTGTGACAACATAATTTTACACAAAAACTTCACAAATAGTACATTGAAACCAAAGACATGCATACTACTAGAAAGCCTTTTCTATGAGTTCTATTTCTTTCTACCATCGAAAGTGAATTTTTCTTTCTACCATCGAAAGTGAATTTTTGTTTTGGGGTCTGAAATCGCCTGATTTGGTAAAATTAACCTAAAATACATTAAATTCAACATATGTATATTATCTGCAAGAATGTGTGGGCCTTACTTTTTTTTAAACTCCCTGGTTTTAGTTATACACTGATTACACTATTTAAATTGTGATAACATTTTAAAGAAAAGAAAAAATATTCTGAGCCCATCTGTTCAATCACAGTCCTGCAAAAGTGACTGGTTCAATTATCACCTGTGAGAATTCTGAGAAAATGGCTGTTTGGGACCATCTGTTTGTTACTCAACTGTGAAAATAATCAGCTGTTAAAATGTGGTGGATTCTGTTGGTCCATTGATGACGTGCTCTTTTGAAAGGAGAGAGCTTTATATCAGTATCATATTTCATTCATTTCAATGTTGCATCAATTTGACAACAGTTATAAAGTGAAACCACAGTCCCTCCACAAAAGGACTGTGGTGAAACTCCACACTTTACTCAAGTTGAAGATTACATTACACATGTTCAGCATTATTGTTATCAACATCACAGTCACTTTTGTGGAGTGACTGTGTCTTGTGGAGTGACTGTGTCTACATGTTCTAGAAAAAAATGAACGGTGGAGGTGAAGTAAGTTTAAAAACCCACCTGGTTGCTTTCTTTTATGTGAAACTGCAGTAATCTGGTCACTGGAAACTGTTTGACCATCCCCTGGAGTGTCTGAAAAGTTTGACAGAATAAAGTAAGAATTGTAAATAACTACATGTGGCCACCTTGTCATAAATTGAATGAATCTCCTCAAAACAAAAATCACACTCGTGATTTCATGCTCAGCTTTCTCGGACAAAAATAGAAAGCAAAACATGGAAAAAAGAGAATGAATGTCACACACTATTTGCACACGAGAAGAGAGAGATTTTGTAATGTTTCTAAAAAATGTCATGAAGAGTTTATGCAAAGAACAAAGTAATGATTGTCAATTATTACATGTCATCTTGATAGTTTTGTAAAAGCACATGTGTCACACACGAGGACGAAAATTTAAGGGTTTTGTACTAAATCTCATGTCATAAAAAGTTAAACGTTTATGCAAAGATTAAAAGTTTAAAAGCAAAAATGAATCTGTTCACAACACAGGGAAATACCCACGTTTTGAAATGCTTCCTGATGAAGAACAGTCTTCTTCCAACGGCTGCCTGTATTGAGAAACTGAAACAAAACATGTATTTTAGTTGTTGCCATTCACAGAATTCATTGACAATGGCACTGTGATAAGGCGACAGTCGACAGCTGACACACATCCGGTGTGACCTTGTCCTAAGCACAGTCCGTTTTGTATCCTACTTTTTAACTGAAATCGCCTTTTGAAATGGAATTAAAAACATACTCCGAAGTTTGCTTTAAAAAACGTACAAAGAAATTCTCAATGTTACGAATCTATTTTTTGTTGAACTTGAATCTCGATGCTCGACATGACAGAATCGACGATCACTCATAGTGGACTGCTCAAGGCGCCAGATGTACAACTGCTCTAAAACGCATGAAGCCACAACGAAAAAGACATTACATAAAATATGAAATTACCTTTCACGTTTCGCATCTCGTGCACATTCTTCATGTGACCTCTAAAACCACTGACACTTTTATATTTCTTCGAACAGAAGGAACACGCGTAGCTATGAGCAGCTGGCTTGATAGTGCTCGTTTGTGAGGGTACTTGTTGTACTGCTTGCGCCGATCTCTTCTCGGGTTCCATGCCACCTTCCTCCATGATTGCCTTTACATGTCATGTATGTGGAACCAGATAAAACAGATGTACAGTTATGCATGATCCTGTCTGACATATGTTGACATCAGAGCAGACTGTCGGTATTATTTGGGGTACTTATACAGTGCCTGCATTTCAATATTTTGAAATGTATTTCTAACAAAACGTGGGAAGAATCGATACCCTTTCTCGTGTAGATGCCGAAGACGTCTTCCTTTTAAAGCTCCTGGACAATTATCATTTAACCCCTATGTGAAGACTCTCTCGCATGTTTGCTTCCAGGCCGTCGAACACTAAGAGTCGTATCGAATTCCAGTTCCATTGTAGATATTGCTGGCATGGCCATGGATGCGACAGAACTTTATGTAACGTTCGCTCGGGACCATACTTTAAAACAAAATCTTGATTTTGTTGTTTAGATATTCCAATGTCAAATCCAGGGCAATACTGTATCCATCTCCTCCTGTATGCATGGGATGTGAAAAACTGCGTCAGTAAACATTTCATTACAATTTACAGCTGTCAGCACTAGGCCTAAATTTTACATCTGTTTTCCATGTTACAAAGTAAAGTAAAATCTTAATTTCTCGCTGGAGCAATGTACAAGCACGAGGAAAAATTACATTTACCTTTAGTATTAAAGAAACGATTGTGCATCAGAAGGTAAGACATTTTCTCAGAAAGGAGAGCCCCTAGTTGCGCTGTCAAGTTGAACGCCTCAATGACGTAGTTATGGTGAACTTATGCTCTATAAAATGGCAGTAAATACTTCCAATCATTGGCAAAGAAGGCGATTGGCCTTCTTTAACTGCGTCAATGAAATCTGCAATGAAGAGACCGCTGTGGAGAACGCTGCAACGGTAGTTATGTACATAGTCATTGACCTCATCATTCATGACAGTGGTGGATAGTTGTGGTGGCATTACGTATTTATAAGCAGTTTGGATTGAAGAACTTACATTCATGAGAGGAAATGCCAAGAGGATTTGACCGGTTATGAAGGACTTGACACCGCAATTTCTGCGTAGTGAAGCTTCATTACGTATTCATGGTGACCCCTGGCCAGCTGTTAATATTTTTGGGGCTTTTGTCTTTTGGCCTGCTTTGCATATGACGTCGTTGGGCACGACCTGCCAATTACCCAGGTAGTCAATTAAACTATTAATTGACTGTTTACCGACCCAATTAACACTGTCCAGCAGTATCAGTCATATTTTAATCGCATGGCCCGGGTGGGCACTTAGTGGGAACGCGTGTATTTCTATGTGTACGTTTCACTTGTGGTGTTGTTTGAACCATCGTGCGTTTGAAGTCCTCGTTTCACCTACAGTATTACCTTCAAGGTGACAGGCTTACTATTAAACTTCAGTATCATGGCACCGAGTTCTGCCAACGGTGAAAACCACCTGTTTTGCCTACTAATTACTGCCCGTCCTGAATGTAGCCTATCTATAGCTACAGTAATCAGTCAATATATAATACCCCGCGCCTTATACTTTTTATATAAACTTATAAAATCATAGTCCGAGCCGTCAAATTGTTGACTTTCGATCCGATATACAGGCTGATCGTTGAACCGCACCGGCGCATCCATGTTTACTTGCCCCATAAGCTTACTACTCTGCAAAGGGTGGGTAGATGGAATCCCTGGGCCAAATATAAACACCGGGGCGAAACTTTTTGTGAATCCATGTGAAAACATAAATCATTTATCAGTTTTGATATATACTCCCAAATTGTAAGTTAGATCAAAATCGAGACCACATTCAAGGGCTATGCAGACTGTCCATGTACGCACACACAGTGACAAGAAGGCGGCAAACACCTACTCACCAAACACATCGAATTGGCGAAAAGCATAAAAAAGCTAGGCTTATCGCCAAAACAAACGCGCAAAGCGCTAACAAAAACCCATACCAAGCGGCCCTTTTCAGGGCCACCAAATACTCCAAAAAGCGAACTACCAAAACAACCATAAAATGACATATAACACACAAACACTTAAAAGAAATAACAAAATTCGTACACATAACAAACAACTGAAACACAACATTAAATACAAAATAAACAATCACCGTAACGTAACAGAAAAAATGGCCGTGGAAATATATCAGCTATTTCCAAAGAAAAGCCGACAACAACATGAAATTCAACAACAACCTATCATCGCTCAAACTTTGAAACTCCGAAAAATAGTAAAATTAATTTGGACACCAACAAAACCAAACAGAATAAAACCACCTCAGGATTTCAACAAATAAAGTCGTAAAATGTGACTACGCTACATCGTGAGACACAAACAATCGCAACAACACCAATTATAAAGAAAAGTCAAATTGGACTCCATGAACAACAAAAAAACAAAAAAATTAAAGCTATCTGAAGCTGCTAAACTCGCACTTCTAGAGATACCCTTTCAAACAAGGAAACAAAACGTGTCGCATGCCAAAAGAATCGAGATAAACCAGCTTGCAAACAATAGAGAAATTTCGGAAATAAAACCCTTCGACAAGGGTCGGGTTTTCGTCATTGTCAACACAAACGATTACGTACTCGAATGCGAAAGGCAATTACGCAACACTCAGTATTATAATCAACAAGCCAGAACAAACAGTAAACAAAGTAAACGAACTATTAATCAAAATTGTAATTTCCTGCATAAAATTTACAGCGAGGTTAACCGGTCAAACCCTCTTGGCATTTCCAGGCATGTTGATTTTGTTGAACCGTCGGAAAGTCTGCAGATGACTTTTTGAACGAAATTTTGTGAGAAGATATGATTATGAGTGTGTACAAAATTATGAAAAGGATAAGCTAATCGTTGATGATGTTTAAAAGGCTCATTTTATCTAAATCTTCGTCTTAAAATATGTTGACACAGAGAGTATCTGTAACATCACTTACTATAGGGGGCAGTTACATGGACAATATTATCTGGAAGGTAGATATCTGTATATTTCTCTCAATTAACAAAATTGCCATTGCAACGACCAATATGTTATCCTGGCTGTCGTATTAGAACAAAGTTTAACAACGCAAATTACAGTAAATCTCAAATTCTACAAATGCTTTAGCTAGACATAATAAAAATGCAATGCTTTGCATGAAATCTGTTTTATTTGGTACAAAGACATGTATGAAGTATGAAATAGACTTTTAACAGGAAAAATATTGGGACTCTACAGCTGTACCAGTCATAATTTGAAGGGACCGCAAAATCACAGTGTTGCCGACTTGCATGCATTTTTGTTAAACCTGTCTTCCTATAAGTCATCTGCTGAGCTTGTTTTTGAATATAACCTTATTTGTTAGGTATCATTAAAAAACAATTAACTAGTCTTTAAAATGACATATTGTTACATGGAATATCTTGAATAGTTTTCCTGAAATATGACCAAAATTTACTCAATACCCCAAAGTTTACACTGGAAATTGCAGTCCGAGCTAAAATCAAATTCTACCAATCTTTTACCTAGACATATATAATCAGGCAATTTTTTGAATGAAATTTATTTCATTCGGTAATGGGTCATGTCAAAAATATAAAATAGACTTTAAACAGAAAAAATATTGGAATTCTGTAGTTGAAACAGTCAGATTTTGAAGTGTACGACAAAATTTTAGTATTACTGACTCGCACGCATTTTTGTTGAATCTGTCTTCTTATAAGTCATCTGCTGAGCTTCCTATTGAATATAATGTAAGTTGTTAGGTATCATTAGAAAAATAATTTACTAGTCTTTCGAAAGACATGTTGAAACGTTTAATATCCTGTATAGTTTTCATGAAATATGACCAAAGCTTACCCCATACCCCAAAGTTTACATCGAAAACTACTGTCATAGCTAATATCGAATTCTAGCAATTTTTTTACGTAAACATATCAAATCAGGCAATTGTTTGTATTAAGTCTGTTTTATTTTGTACTGGGCCATATCAAAAATATGAAATGGATTTTTTACAGAAAAAAATATTGCGACTGTATAGCTATAACAGTTGTATTCTGAGGGGTACCGCAAAATCTCAGTATTCCTGACTCGCATATGTCTTTGTTAAATATGTCTTCTTATAAGTCATTTGCTGAGCTTATTATTTAATATGACCTGACTTGTTAGGTATTATCATAGGGGAAAGAAATCAGTCCCCTGGGGTGGGGAGGGAGTTTTTTTGTGCAACGGTTTACCTTATTTTATTTTATTAATTTTGACTGTGATATTTCGAATAAGGTTCAAGTCCAAACCGTCTGACTGCTTTCTTTATTACTACAAGTAATTTTATTAATTTTGACTGTGGTATTTCAAATACAGATTTCGACTCCACACCGTCCGACTGCTTTATATATTACCGACAAGTCCTTATCTCCTCTCCAACTTGTGTATACGCCACTGTAATGGCTCCGAAAACATTGCAAACTTGCTAATCCGCTGTCGGTATCAGCGGATTAAGTGTTTGAGTCAACACCACAGCCGTCCCACACGCATTAAAATAAGGACTATGTGTGGGACAGCTGTGGTGTTGACTTAATAAGCTAATCCGCTGATACGCTCAGTCATTAACAAGTTGGCAATGTTTGCGCAGCAATTAGAGTGGTATGTGCACTGGTTGAAGAGGAGATAAGGAAGTGGAAACACAGTCAGACAGTTTGGAGTCGAAAGCCTTATTTGAAATATCACAGTCAAAATTAATAAAATCAAATATCAAAGGTAAACCGTTGCACAAAGAAAACCTCCTCCCCGCCCCAGGGGACTTTCATCTGCCCCTGTGGTATGGGGTAAGTTGTGATTATATTTCACAAATACTGTAGAAGATACTGCATAGTACAATATGTCATCTTAAATAAGAATAAATTGCCTTTCTAATGATATCAAACAAGTGAGGTTATGTTCAAAAATAAGCTCAGCAGATGTCTTACAAGAAGACAGATTTAACGAAAATTTATGTGGGTTGCAAAACCGTGATTTTGCGGTACCCTTCAAAACATGACCATAACGGCTATTGCATTCCTATAGTTTTTCTGTTAAAATTCCATTTCGTATTCTAGGTTTGTTATCCTGTGGGGTGCTTGTAGACCCCCTTCTAGCCCACGGACTAAGGTGTTTTACAGCGAAAACTTAAACACTTTAATCAGCATAACCGAATGACTGTAAACTACTATATTTCGGGGTCGTCGATTACACTGGAATAATAGTCTTTAGTTTAAGGGAGGAGTAAGACCCGTATTCGCTTTGAGTCTTGCGAATTCGCAACAAGGATTTCGCCGAATCACAATTTTGTAAAATAAAAATCAGATCGTGAAACCGAAGCAGAAGAGCAAGGATGATAATACAGACGCCGGGCATGTATTTATGTGCGGTTTTAAACTTGTGGACTCAACTTAATGCTGAAATACTGCTCCGACGCAGTAACATCTCCTCGTTCATTGAGGGTGTACGGGACACAAATTACGAAAATGTAAAATAAATATAACTCGGACTTTAATGGAAGAATAAAGTCTGCTGAAAACGTTGAAAGAGGGCGAACATAAAGTATTTTTTATTTATTGTAATGTGTAGATCTTACACAAAATGTGCGTAACTGATAGCTTGGCATTGTCTACAGGTACAACACTGTTTTTCTTCCTTGAATTTCACATTAAGGAGTTTAATTTTAAGGGGTGGTGAGGGGGTTTAATATCAAATTAAGGAATGAAGTTTCTTAAGTGTCAGCATTTACTGTCAACAACCCCTTACAAGCCACAAACATGATGGCTTGTACGGACTTGTTGTTGTTCGGGCTCGCGTTTTCATTACGTGAGGTGACTTAAAACTTACACTGCGCGGTCGTCACAAGTCAGCAGTCATTGGCATAAAATATAACATATTTATATTAAGGTCGAAGGTAGTAATCACTAAGTGTACAGCATTTAGGGACTGGTCAGTTTCTTCGGCCTGGGGGCCGGTGGATTCATGGGGCGGGGGGTCACCCTGTTTTTGACTTTGGTTATAGGGGGGTCACCATGTTTTTGAAATGCCCAATAGGGGGGCAGTGTGTTTTTGAATTTAGACACAGGCTCATCATTGACTAAAATGCATCGTGTCAGCCACAAATTTCATCATTCAGTTGAATTTTTCGGCGCGCCGGGCGCGTAACTTTAATAATCAGACATACTTTTCAGCACGCGTAACTTTAACATATCAGACATACATATATCAGAGATATCTGTATGTTCAATATTTTTCAGCGTGCTCTTCGAGCGCATAACTTTAATATATCAGACATTTTTCAGCACGCTCTTCCGGTGCATGACTTTAATATACAAGACATATATATCAGAGATATCAGGATGTTTCATATTTTTTCCGCGCCCTTCGGGCGCCATACCTTAATAAATCAGAGATATATGCCAGAGATATATTGATGTTTGCTACGTGAAAGTGTACTGTTATGAAAACTGCATTTCATATATTTTGACAAATTCCTGACACTTTTCTGTTTTCTCAATGAGAATTCAGTATATAAAGCAACATGTACAAATATTTTACAACACATATTTGATACAGTGACTTATTTAAGAGATAGAATAATGACAATGCATCTTTCGTTGTCATTGATGCAACTGTTGTCCTTTGTGTCTCAGGTTTTCTGTAGAATTATGCTTTTTTATGACCAAAATAACAGTTAAAAGGCAGTTTTTGTCAATATTTGCTGTGCTTTTATGGTTTAAACGTTACAAGAAAAGGTCATCTCAGACACTGCACACATCATATTTGGCTAAAACGCCTCTCTATGGCTCCTCAGGAGATTTAATTGGATGGCTGGCAAGTCTTAACACCCATCAAAGTTTTTGATTTGCTGCTTTTTCCTCTTTGATATTAATGATTGACATCCATTTCTTTACAACAATTCAGGACATCTGGTTAAGCATAGAAAGTGTGAAATACATTCACAGCTCATTCAAATGTACTGTATTCAAACTTTAAGATTGACACTTTGAAATTCCTATCTTACAACTGACATGTCAACAATTTCATTAAAACACAGAATGACTGTTAAAGTATAAATGTAATATATATATATATATATATATATATATATATATATATATATATATATATATATATATATATATATATATATATATATATATAACATTTATGTCCACCTTTTGCTTTACAGATGTCGCATGCGGGAGGGTCACCCTGTTTTCGAAATTTGGAATGGGGGTCAGCCACTTTTTGACGTTGGCACAAATAATCCACCGCCCCCAGGCCGAAGAAACTAACCAGTCCCTTATTTCCTGTTTATATTGAGTTTGTATAAAACGGCCATTCATACGCAGAATCTAATATGGTAGAACAACGATTAAACATAACAGCTTCAATTTTGAAATGAGTTTTCATAAAGGCTATATTTCAAAATGTACATTTAAGGCTGCGCACATACTGAGATTTGTGACATTAATACTCAACCATATATCCATGCATTACGATTGGAGACTTGAGCATTCAAGGCTTTTCACATATCGAGATCTGAAAACTTTGAACAAATTAAGGCTCTGAACACACCGAGAATCCAAAACGAGAACTTTCAAGGCAGTTTTATTTTGTGGAGCAGACTTGAACATTCAAGGCAGTACAGGTGTAGAACTCTGAGACTTGGAACATTCAAGAAAGACTGTTGGCAGACATCTAGCTGAGTCTTACAATGCACTATTCAACATATGAGAGAGTTGGAAATTCAAAGCATCGTCCTCTTCAAGGTCTGAGACTTGGAACATCAAAGGCGGTGTAGTCATAGAAAGCTGAGATTTAAAACATTTAAGGCTAATCACACATTTAGGTCTCAGGCTTGAATAATCAAGACTGTTCACACGTCACTGAGGCTTGGACATTCAAGGCCGTTCACAAATCCAGGTCTGAGTCTTGAAAATTCAAGGCAGCGCACACATCACACTGTGAGGCTTGAACCATAGACAGTAGACAATTTCTAATGTCTCTGTTGGAACGTTCAAGGCCCTTAAGGTAGTATGCATCTCGAAAGTAAAACACTTAAACTTTTGCTCAAACTTTCCTTAATGAAATTTTCATCCATTTCTTACTAAATCAAGAATATAAACGGGGGAGCACCGTGCTAATTTGGTGCTGGATAAAAAAATATCCAAGATTTACCGATATTTAAAATTCAAAAATGCTGCCGTCCCTGGGTTAACTCTATGAAGAACAAATATAATTTCGCTTTTTGAAAAACTAAACCGTTTATTGGAGATTCCAAATATCTTTTCCCGAGGTGCGTTCTACCTTAACTTAGTGAGATAGGTCAGTCTTGCTCAATCAAAGCAGTTCACCCATTGACATATGAGAGATGCAAGTGTAGTTGATCGGAATATCGAGTGTGATCAGACAAGTGATTGACTTTTGGGCTTGAAGCAACAATTATACATTTTGTCTTCGAAGTGTTAATGAACACGACATTATTTGAAACCAAGGTGGAAATTGGTAAAATATCCTCTTGAAGTTTCGTACCAATTTCATCAATAGTAATCCCACAAAGTGTGTGATGATCGGCAAACATATCTAAATTGCCCATATTAATACTCAATGGTAAATCATTAATGAAAACTTACAAAAAGAAAAGTTCCAAAATGGAACCTTGTGGAACACCACATGCGATAGGCAAAATCTTTGACTTCTCACCCATATAATTAACAAATTGATATCTATTTGAAGGTAAAGAACGGAACCAATTCAAAGATGTACCGTTAATACCGTAAATGGAGAGTTTCCTTAACAGAATATTGTGATCGACCAGGTCAAAGGCAATACACAGGTCTAAATAAATTAAACCATTGTACAAACCATTATCAACATTTCTTAACAGTTGAGCTTCAGAAGTGCGGTATGACATGAATGTTTGTAAACATAAGTCTTCTCAACATTAATCAGATTGAGATGGAAGCGGTCCTTCAATTTGTAAACGCCTCTGTAAGATTCAACATCATGCAATAGTAAAATATTAAGATCGGAAACGAACTTCTGTGGTGTATTTTTATTCTATTTATAAGCTCATGTAAGGCGACGAACATTGAGACAATACACTCGGTACATTATACCGCTGAGTATATTACTGCATGAAGTTACGGTGAACAAATGGAGTTTGATCGCGCGCGGTCACGTTGGTTTTACACGATGCTATGTACATTACAGCAATAAAACATCAGTGAAATGATCAACATTGTATAAATATTTAAGCCAGCAACAAGCAGAATGCCTTGCACAAAATTGCATACAAGCAAGAGCAGGACAAGGGAGATGCTGTGGCATCGGGAGAACGGTCACCGAGTTGACCATAGACAGTAGTTCTCTACCGTCTATGCGTTGACGTATACGCATAGAAAAGAATCCGCCCCGCAACAGACTTGACTCACGACCCACTATTGATAACAATTGCTAACTTCTTCTAGTAATACGTGGCAAGAAATTGTCAATTAACAGGAAAAATTAGACAAAACGAGCGGGTTTTCGCGGCATTTGGTGGGAAAATCGCACGGTTACGCACAGGGACGTGTTGAGAGATATTATGACCCGTACAACGCACTCCAGCTTTTGGCCATACAAATTTTGACGTGGGCACTATCCGGCCCAGGCCCTGAGAACCGGATAGTACCCACGTCTATGAATATTCAGCGTGAACAAGGGCGATAAAACTACAAAGAATGCTTCGGATAAGGTTGGTAGGACGCAAACAAATTATCTCGACTTTATCCCTAATTCTACACTTGGCTCTTCTAAGTATTTCTCTGCAGTCCCACCTGGTCAGTCCACAACGACTGGATTGTCGGTAGTTGAGAACGGCAACACGAAACGATGTGAGTTGAAACGGATACCAGCAAACTATTAAAGTGCATGTTATGTTGTAAAGTACCAAAGTCACCAATTTTGGTGGAAAATGAAAAGAAATGCGTTGCGACACACGATAATTTCGAGTATTTTCAGGATGTACGATCGGAAAAAATAAAAGTAATGTCAATTTTTTCAAATTGGGTTTTTTGAATACCTACATATGAGAGTAGTTCAAAACTGGGAAAAAAGATCGGGTCACCGGGTTTGTTTTTTTACAAAATGACATTAAAAATTCACGTTTTTTCACAAAATCACTAAAAATCAATAAAACAGGTCATCATTTTCATATTTATATCATGATTGCATTTTTCATGTTTACACTCTAAAAGAACAAATAAATTATAAATTTAAGCTACTTTGAAGATTTTACTTACATTAAAATTGAGTTAAAAGTCACGATATTTATTTTTTAACCAAAATTGCAATAAATATGCCCCAAATCTTAGGAATGGGAGAGGGTAATTTATTAATTATTGATAGTTTCTACTAATGTCAATTTTCTCAAACTTTTTGAAATAATAGCTCTTTTTGTGAATTTTTCGAAACCACATTTCGTTTAGTAGGTCACCGAGCTCGATTTTTCACAATTTTGCAAAATGTAACTAGGATTTTGGTTCTTGCGATAAACCATGCTCTCCCGGATTCGCCGCGCGAGAGCGCTCTTCAATTGCTGCTGACCTGCAGTGGCCTTGTCCAGGCATGGTCATGATTCAAGCATACCTGTAAATTTTAATGAAAGGAAAATGACAGAACAAAGCAAAGACTTTCAGATTCTTCTACTTTTTAGAGTCTATATATTATTACAGCACACAAAAAATCACGTAAATATTTATTGCCCTGACGCTTATCGGTAGGGATTAGGTTGACTTCGCTGCAGGCTAAGGGACTGGTCAGTTTCTTCGGCCTGGGGGGGGGCGGTGGATTCATGGGGGTAGTCACTCTGTTTTTGACTTGGGTGATAGGGGGGTCACCATGTTTTTGAAATACCCAATAGGTGGGGTCAGTGTGTTTTTGAATTTCGACACAGGCTCATCATTGCCTAAAATGCATCGTGTCAGCCACAAATTTCATCCAGTTGCATTTTTCGGCGCGCCCTTTGGGCGCGTAACTTTAATAGTCAGACATATTTATCAGCACGCCCAACTTTAACATATTAGGTATACATATTTCAGAGATATATGTATGTTCAAGATTTTTCAGCGTGCTCTTCGAGCGCATTACTTTAATATATCAGACATTTTTCAGCACACCCTTCCTGTGCATTACTTTAATATACAAGACATATATATCAGAGATATCAGGATGTTTCATATTTTTCTCCGCGCCCTTCGGGCGCCATACTTTAATAAATCAGAGATATATGCCAGAGATATCTTGATGTTTGCTAAGTGAAAGTGTACTTTTATGAAATCTGCATTTCATATGAAAAGTATGACAAATTCCTGATACTTTTCTGTTCTCTCTATGATAATTCAGTATGAGAAAGCAACATGCACAAATATCAATGTTACAAGAAGGTCGTCTCAGACTCTGCACACATCATATTTGGCTAAAATGCCTCTGTATGGCTCCTCAGGAGATTCAAAGTTTTTGATTTACTGCTTTTTCCTGTTTGATATTAATGATTAACATCCATTTCTGTACAACAAGATCAGGACATCTGGTTAAGCATAGAAAGTGTGAAATACATTCACAGCTCATTCAAAATATACTGTATTCAAACTTTAAGATTGACACTTTGAAATTCCTATCTTACAACTGACATGCCAACAATTTGATTAAAACACAGAATGACTTAAAATATAAATGTATGTAAAATATAATATATTTATGTATATATATATATATATATATATATATATATATATATATATATATATATATATATTTACATATATATATATATATTACAGTATTATATTATTACATATTACAGTTGTCGCGTGTGGGGGGGGTCACCCTGTTTTCAAAATTTGGATGGGGGTAGCCCTGTTTTCAAAATTTGGAATAGGGGGGGTCAGCCACTTTTTGACGTCGGCAAAAAATAATCCACCGCCCCCCCCCCCGGCCGAAGAAACTGACCAGTCCCTAAGTTGTCACACACTACGTGGAGCCAGGAGTCGAGGCCGTGAATCGTATCCAAATACACGATGACAATCGTAAGGCAAGCCCACAACTGACACAAGTGTCGGGATTTTCGGCTAGTACACTCAAATCGGCAATGCGACGGCCATTCTTCCATTCTCCGGTAGGTCTACTAGCGACATTATCATTGGGATTTTGTTACTCGTCTTTAGGCCTATAGGCTAATTGTATAGCGAGCGAATCGGACGTCACGCTTCTGACTTACGCTGTACAGGCTATGTAATGGTCATGTTGCATTTTTTTTATCTCTTCGCTGAATTCTCGTACCTTCCGGCGTGTTTTGAGGGCACGCGGAACATTTTCTTGTCGCGATTTTTCTCCGCGAGATAGAAATTTTCCTTTACCTGCAGACGACATTTTGTACAACGCAAAAACGTTCGGAACGTCACTATGCGCGCATGGTTACTATGGATACATTTCTGGGTGGAAATCTGCGCAGTACGCTATTTAATATTTTTCCGATCGTACATCCTTAAGCCCCACAGTCCCTCAAACCACGGCCATACATGAACGCGCTCGCTTATGTCCGTACGCTCTAAGCTGACATTGTATGGTATGCATTACACGCCAGCGACGAGTGCTACACTTGCGATCATGTCGATCGGTACGACGGTATGACATGTATCATTGGTCCAGTTCAAGCGACTTGAATGACTACAAAACTGCTGTTTTCTCCGTTGTTATGGACAAGGGTCCGGCATTCACAGGTGCAGAACATTTCGGCTAATGGGACATAAAAATAAAACAAAAACAGACCAACTTCGCCTGTTTGTAAGCGCTGGCGTCCCCGGGCCCGTACCTCGATTCCAGCTTTGTACTTAGCCGGCGGTTAACTGTTTGTATCTTGTCTCTAATGTAAGCCTAGTATATCCATGTGAGATATATACGTGGTCCAATTTTGATATATTGTAGTTTAATTTTAATATGCTGACTAACTCACTATATTAAATCACAGACAAACAGAAAAAATGCTCACATGCCGGCTGACCCGTGTAACGCCGCGAACATGCGGAAGCTATACGTAACTCACGGCTGACATTGCACGCCAACTTCAAGAATCATGTCTCAATTTTTTCCGTTCTCCTCCAATAAACCCGAGACGATTTTAACAGTATTACACTATTAGAAACCAGTCTTGTTATGAGGGACTGTGTATACACTAAAGTTTTCGATTTCATAAACCGGAATTTAGATCTCTCCAAGTGACGAAGTTCCTCTTAAAGCTCAACCAACAAGACTCAAATTATGACGATCGTTCTTTCTCATATATCGCCGTAGCAGCAGCCATAGCTCTCGTACGTTGCGACGGAAAAACATTTTTCCGTTGCACGATTCAGAGTTTCCCGTTGCAATTCTTCCGGGAAAAACGAGAGCTACGACTGCACAGATGAATGCCGCTGCTTCCTTGTGGAATAGACTTTCTAGTCACAATCGTTCAGCATCAAAGACCTGCTTGTTTGAGAAAGCATCGTGCAACATTATGTAAAGCACCAGTGAAAATTTTTTTTATGTTTTGTCTAGAACGATTGTGCTCAGCTTACGTCTGAAATTGTACTGAAAATAGCGTTCAGGACGCGATAAACAAATTGTTACACTTTGTGGGGGTGTTCGTGATAAGTGGAACGGCGTTTCCGTCCTATCACTGGCCATGCTTTGTTTAGGCGTTAAATTTAAAATTCGCTGTTATCAGTCAGTACATATTGACACTCACACCCACTAACTCTTTAGGCTGGCAAAAGCTCTTGCAGAAATTTGTATGGCAAAAAGCTATCATGCGGTCATGACAGTGATCGAACGGCCTAGTGTAGGCCTATCGCTGCTTGCAAACTTTACCTCCTGAGTGTTGGGCGAGTCTTAATCCTCCTGAAAATGAGATAACCCCACAAAAAGACCTATGAAAGGTCCTTCGCTTGACTTGATACCTGTACTCAGAATTATTGGTTGCCTGTACCCGGTCAGGGCTCGAAATTAACTTTTTTCCCTGGTAGTCCACTAGGGCTACCATTTTCTGAAGTTGGTAGCCCAATGACAATGGCTGGTAGCCCATGCATATTTTAGTTCAGGGATATCTTTTTTCTTTTAACCAGACAACAAAAGGCTATTTTCAAGATTCTGCCCATGAAGTGAATTTTCTAGTTATTTGATGTGAATATTGAGCACCTTTAATACCCAAAGAAACAGGTTTGGTGATCTATTTGAAAACCCCTTTCACTCCAAGAGTTGAATGCAAATGTCGATAATTGTCATAACAACGACACAACCTTCTAAGCAATGAGTCATATTGTAGCAGGGATAAAAATAGACCATTATATATATATATTCTGTGCGATATGTCAACTTCAGTTTTTTGTTGTTTCCCTATAGCATCCTCAAACACACAATATTCAGTTTGTCAACCAAGCCTGTATATACAAATTAGAGTCCAGACTGACAGTCTGTTGCCTGTGATATACAAATGCATGACACACATACACAGGCTGTGTTGGCAAGCTGATAACTGGACAGTTCAATGTGCTGCAGGGAGTAGAACAAGAACACAGTTGTTTTAACTGAACAAATATATTGTCAGAATTATCAAAGTTAATACAGCTACCCCCTGCGGGCAGTGTCACTATCAGATGCTGCCCTGCTACTGCAGTGTCACTGTCACTGCATACCTGAGCAGTGACAGAGGTAGCTCTGACTCTGATGCACATGGTAGTTGAAGAAGAGTTCGGGTTAAATGACGCTCGTGACAGTGAAACATACTTGTACACAAGATCAGGCCAGAGAGCAACACATGGAGGACCAGGATACTTTAAAAGTTATCGGGGAATTTTGAATTCTCGCATATGACAATAATCAAATGTTAAAGACAAAAGACAGTGTCACCATGCTTGATTTTCTAGATTTTTACCTTCTCATCATAAAATCATACAAAAGCGAAACTTTGGACAGTAAAGACTGAATGAAAAAATATGTGACTAAACGGAATTAGATATTTTTAACCCAATTTGGCATTATTACAACCAAATTTTCAGAGATGAACACATTTATTTGGTTGAATATTTTAACCTTCTGGCATAGTCTTTTTTTTGAGAAACATAATTATATATGTCTTGTACATTTGAAACGAATTTTTGGTAGGTCACTGTGCTCGGTTTTTTTACAATATGACAATTAGCCAGAATTTACGATTTCCCCACTCTCCTATGATCATCACTTTGTGTGGTCTTCAGCAGGAGCAATTCAGTTGGATTAACTCAAGTTGGCTCTGATAAATCCAAAAAGTTCATTGATGCGTTTAAAAAAGAACTTAAGAACTTGCCCTAGGAATATGACTTCACAAGCTGCTGATAATAGGTACTGTCGAACATCTACTAGCGGAATGACGCGATACGTGTTTTTTTTTTACGCGCGCATATCCTTTACTGATAAACGAGCTTGAGGGGGGCTTAAAAAATTTTCATCATATAGAGGGGGATTTGAGATTTTTTTGGTAGTGAGTTGGGATCTTAACAAAATAAGATTTCAATCGCGATTCCTCCAGCCCCCTCCCCCAATCGTTATTTGTGAATGCAGCCTTAGCTCCTCCCAAAGTGACGAACCGGACATGGCATGCCAAGTACTGTCTGAATTTCGGGTCCCAGGCTTTGTTAGTCCGTGTGGACTACCATTTCATGGATTTTGGTAGCCCCAGAAAAAAAAGTTGGTAGTCTGTGGACGCGGGAGTACCCTAATTTCGAGCCCTGCCTATACCCGGTTTTCTCGCCACTTACGTTCGCGCAGACCACCGAACAGACTCTTCGCTCTGCTGCTGCGGCGGGCATTGCTCTGCGTGCTACGTAGATTTCTGTCGCTTTCGTTATTGTCGACTGGACTCCTGTTGGGCCTCTGGAAATGAAGCTCTCGTCTTGCCAGCGATGTCGTAGACTAGAAGCGGTCATTCGATAGTGTGTTGGCGTATTACTGCAACACGCGTACGGGTAAGTGTTCTCAAGTACGCTCGAGCGATAAAAGTAGCCGAGCCCAATTCAAAAAAATCATGATCAATATTCTATAGATATTTAACTCAGATTGATTGACCTGCTATTGCGTGTTAGCTTTGGTAAGTGGGAATGCTTGGAACAGACCGGCCGCCGCTTTAAGAAGTGCCAATATCGCAACTATTAGTCCGTGTGCTAGAGGGGGGGTCTACAACCCCCCCCTCCCCACAGGGTAACAACCCTGTATATTTCAGAAGCCTTGGGATCCCTAAAAAACGAAATGGAATTTTTACAGAAAAAATATAGGGATGCAATAGTGCTACGGTCATGTTTTGCCCGTAACTTAGTCTGGCGGCCTTGGATATGTGTACAATAGGGGGAACCCCTCTTACGAGTAGGCGTAGCGCGACGACCACAGTCCTTCAAAATCGCCTAATACAATCATTTCTTTGTTTTCAAAAAAACCGGATTCCATAACATTCTCAATATTTTTGTAAACAGAAAGGGTTGAACTAGGTGGTCTATACACACCAATTACAAAGATTGAACGGGTATACTTAATATATAGTTCGATAATGATAATCTCAGTGTTGCACTTTTCAAGATCATAGCTACGTTTGACAGGAAAATTTGACTTTATATAAGCAATGAGGCCACCATCTATTCCGGTTGACCTGTCTTTTCTGCATATTTCTTACCCATTTATCAAAAATTCAGTATCGGAATGTAATTCATTGAGAAATGCTTCACTACAAATGAGTACGTCGAAAGGCTTTACACTGATGTTCAGTTTGAAATGTAATTCATCTATTTTGTTGGTGATGTGCTGAATATTCCAAAAACCGATTTGTATACCTTTTGAAGTTAAGAGTTCTTGAAATGGGTGACTGAAAGAGTCCGCAGTGGAATCAACGCGTGGAGTCGATGAGAACGATGTGATGTCGGCGCACTCTTCTTAGCCAGCATCCTGGGCGCGAGGACAATTCTTTGACTTGTGTCCTGGAGTGCCACAGGACCAGCAACTTACGCAGTATCATATGATAAACCATAATGACATTGCATAAAGATCTTTGCTATAACAAAATAAAATATTTGCAGTAATATCCCAAGCTCTTAATCGTGTTCACCACGATAATATATTGCATAACGCCGTGGAAAGCAATGACTTATCATCGACTTTGGAAAATCATGCTTGATTTCATGTGGAGGTTCCTATAAATTAAATAAAAAGCGACAAAACATATATTTAATATAAACATCCCCATTTGTCACCTGCAATGGTGTTGGGCAAAGAAATACAAAATATATTGACCGATGTTCATTCATATTGTTATATGGTTGTAAAATCACATAAAGACATAAATATTGAGAGTGAAAAGTTGAATTCATTCGGAAATTCATGCATATCACCGTCTCTGCACGAGCGTGCACCGCTCCGTTATATTGTTGAAGACCTGCTCCACTCTTCAAACTACGACAAATTACAACCGTTTGACAAATTAAACTGTGCATGTTTGATATAACAGGAAAATATTTATTTTTACAATCTGGGTATTTCACAAGTTAATATGAATAAGTGTAATTTTTTCAGCTACCAACCTAATGGAAATGGCTAGTTACATGTTCGAAGGGAGAAATCTAAGAAACTGCGTCAGCGTCATAAAAATGTGCACTCGTAGTCAAGGCCGCCCCTTAATTGCGGTGTACGCTACGCTCCCTCAAAGGCAGCTCTGCGAAGCAGGATTTAATACGTTACCGGTAACACTGTGCAGGCGTGGCCGGTAACAGACACTGGCGGCCCTGCTATGCAGAATAACCTAAAAGGCTGCTTGGCGTACATCGAAACCGTAAAGTTGTCCTAGAAGTAAAGCAGAACATCCTAAACAAGAATAAAATGAGACGAGTGTAATGTAATGGTCTTAGGTCATCCTTGACCTGGTTACGGTTATTACGATATTTTAACAATTGAATTCTTATTTTGTGCTAAAAATGCCTGGAGACGGAGAATTGCCCGCAAATGTGGAAGTAATTTACTGCTTATGTCTGGAAAGATGTCCTGTGTTAAACATTTTACATGGTCAGACTCAAAGGCAACTTCACGCTTGTTAGACACATAATTACTTAGAGGTACATGATCATATCGGATTCACATGCGTTGACGATTTCGTCGATGTTACTTTCATACATTTAATTGTCAAAATAAAACTAATTAGTTTTATTTGTGAATTGCCATTCCTTTACCAGTCTACTCATTCTCCTCTTGCCAGTTCGACTTCAACCTTTGTGCCAAGCGACTGAAGTACAATAATCTCGATTGTGTGTTCTGTCTCTGAAATGATGAGTGCCACGCTTGCAATTCCATGTGCTCCACCCTTGTTGTTATTTATTTACAGGCACACCCGCTTTTCTGCAATATTTCTACTTAAACTGGGCTTTCATAGCCGCTAAAGTCCACTGCCGTAAATTTCGTTATCTTCGACGATTTTAAGTCTTCCCAACCCTCTATGTTTATGACTGCTCTCTTCCTCTGCTGCTGAGGGTCCTTAGTGTTGTTGGCCATGCATATCATAACTACAACCATTCATTTTCTCTCCGTCTACAATCGTGTCGACACTAACGTAAACTGCACAAAAACAGTCCCAGCTCCAGAGGAAAATAATCATATTTCATAATCAGTCGTCTGTCACCATCGTAAATATGCCAAGAAATCCTAAATTGAATAAGACCAGTGCCCTTTTGCCCGTTTCTCCATATATTCATCAAGCAGTTCCTCCAACCAGAACCAAATGCCTCACACGGACACAAAATCTCTATCATCGATATTAAGGTAGTATGCACCTCGAAAGTGAAAGACTTAAACTTTTGCTCTAACTTTCCTTAATGGATCTTTCAATCATTCTCTTTCAAAATCAAGAATAAAAATAGGGGGTCACCGTGCAAATTTTGGTACTAGAGAAACAAATTACCCAAGATTTACCCGTATTAGAAATTCAAAATGGCCGCCATCCCCGTGTTAAATCTATGGAGAAAAAGTAAAATTTTCGAATTTCGAAAAACTAAGCCGGTGAAAAGTTTTCTTTCACCAAGAGCTTTAAAATGAATCCCCACATGTGGTGTATCAGTAGGGAACTGTAAAAGTTTGAGAGTCCGAATGTCTGTCCCCGAGGTGCG
This sequence comes from Ptychodera flava, assembly GCF_041260155.1. Taxonomy (NCBI): domain Eukaryota; kingdom Metazoa; phylum Hemichordata; class Enteropneusta; family Ptychoderidae; genus Ptychodera; species Ptychodera flava. The sequence goes on along the minus strand of NC_091934.1, from coordinate 3,995,723 downwards.
TTCTACCTTAATGATCGGTTCAAGCGTTCACTACTGATGAACGACGTATTTATTTGCCAATGAAATTTAGGCTATTTGCCATAGAATTGTGTAAGAAGATCCGAAAAGAAGGCTGTCTCAAGTGTCATAACTCATGGTAAACGAAGTTATTGGGTCAAGTGTTCTGCGCCGAAGAGGCCAGTCTGGGATCAATCGTTCTGTTGCTCTTCTCTAGAGAAACATGCATACGTCATAGATCAATACTTGACCATTAAACTGCACAAACGACAATTGCCGTTTGATGTTATATTCATCGATAACAACGTTAGTTATGGGTCGTTTGCAAATGTGAATATTGAGCCAGAAGAAATTATCACAGAATATTTTGGTCAGATGATTAACAAAGAACAATATTTGAACAGAGAACAGAACTACCGAAAGCGCAGAATTGGAACCGTCGTTTTTCAGTTTCAGACACAACGGGAAGATTATGTACTTTGACGGTAGTTGTTTCGAAGATGGCTGTATAATTTGTAGGCTATGTAATCCAGGAGCCCATAATCACAGCAACTGGTCCCCCAAATTGCGAAGTGCATAAATATACACGATTTTCCTCGGCTAATTATATTCAGGTACAGAACGTGTTCAAAATTATGCATGGAATTCATGAAAATCCTAAAAGTTAATGAAAAGATCAAATGATCGCTATAAGCAATATTTGTTTTTGCAAATAACAGGAGACTTCATATAATACCCAAGGAGCCTAACATTTTGACTTGCGTGTGTAAGGCTTAAAAGTTGCGTAGCCTTCTGGGCGAAACAATATTTGAACATTTTTATGTTCTCTTAAGATGTCTCATACTTTATGTGCTATAAATAAAATCATTTGACTGCAATAATATCAGAGCTTGCTGGTATTTTTCAAAGCCAATAAATGTATGTCTTGGTCAAATGAAAGACGTATGAATGCATGCATACACGTGAATGGCGTTTGTGAATTTAAATTTATCCGAGGGCAGTTTCAGTGACTTACATATCGATTACTGAAGCTTGTTATGCATTATTATTACACATTACGTCTCATGGAAATTACTATTGTCGGTTGCCAGAGGGCGTTCATAGAGTGAGCCTAGTAGCACACGAGCTCTGTCAAAATCTTCAATTTATCTGGACAGCAGCGGCGAAACCTGGGGAAAATACTGCATACGACACAGTAAGAGAACATATAACTCTGATATCTGGTCAGTTTTATGTAAAAACGGCTGAAAACGGATCCGGGCTGAAAATGATACGTGGCATGAACAGCCAGCAAGTTCGTGTTCAACCATAGGGTCCTCGAGCTCCGATGATGATGATGATGATTAAACATTTAAAAATGAAGAAAAATAAAAATATATTTGGACTCAGTAAAGTTGTTGGTGTTGTTGTTATTGTTGTTGTAGTTGATAGTATTTGCAGGAAAGGACAAATTATGCGCTGCAAAATTAGATACAGCCTCTATGTACACATGGAGGTAAGCTACCTCCATGCTATACACATGCGCTGCAAAATTCAATTCAGCGATATTGATGATGATGATGATGATGATAATTAAATATTTGAAAATGGAGAAAAATAAAAATATATTGGACTCTGTAAATTTGTTGTTGTTGTTTTATATATAGTTGTTGTTTTATATAGACCCCCTGAGGGATCAAATTTTGCTGACAAAAGTTTTTTTGACACCCTTGAATGTTATCTAATAAAATACACATGTCAATATTTTATTTATTTATTTATTCATTCATTCTGACATCCAACAGGCATAGCCCAATAACTGGTTGCAAACAGAGAAAAATTAAAAGATGAAAAAGACAAATTACAATAAGCAGAAACTAATTTTAAAAAAAGGCACTAAACAAGTAACAACAGAGACTGACAAACATCAAAAACTCTCGATAGTAAAATGACTATCAGCAAGAGATAATAAAACAGATGACACTTGTGTTTTAAAAGCACTAAGACTGGTAAACAAATCAATATCAAAACGATAGACACTATTTAAAAGTGACACTGCCCGAGACGAAAAACAATATTTAGACAGGTTAATGCGGTGATTTGGTATCCGGAAAAGGTCAGAAGACCTAAGACGCCTTGGGGGCACAAAAAAAGTGAAGGAACTATTAATATCTGGACAATCGGTAATGAAATTGACACACTTGTGAATAAAACAAAGATCTAAAACTTGACGACGAATAAAAAGAGGCGAAAGTTTAAAATAAGAACATAATGTAAAATAATTATCAACATTGTACTCCATACCCTCCTTAGAACAAAGAAATTTAATAAATTTCTTCTGAACTCGTTCAATTTTGTCAATGTACGACTTCTGGTGTGGAGACCACACTACTGAACAATACTCAAGGATACTCCTAACAAGTGCAATGTAAATACTTTTGATGGCAGTGGTATTAGTGAAGTCGCAGCAAGTCCGTTTAATAAAACCGACCAATTGATGTGCTCTTTTGATTGTGCAATTGATGTGATGTACAAAGCTTAGATTTTTGGAGAAATAAACACCAAGATCCTTGATGACATCAACACGCGTGATTGATTGCTTATAAAGCTTATAATTGGAATGAACCGGAATACGCTTGTTGGAGAATGAAATAACAAAACATTTTTTAAGATTTAGTTTAACTTTCCGTGCTTTACACCAATTACCAACAAGAGAGATATCTGATTTCAATAGTCTGCAATCCGATTCAGTTTTAATGATCCGAGAAAATTTCGAATCGTCGGCATACAGAAACATGGTCGAATGATGGATAGACATGGGCAGGTCATTGATATATAAAATAAATAAAAGCGGACCCAGTAGTGAGCATTGAGGAACACCAGAGGGAACACACATCTCCGCAGACTCGTGCCCACCGATGACAACCCTTTGTCTCCTACCCTCTAGGTACGAAAAAACCAAGAGAGTAGGTTTCCATGTATGCCGTAATAATTTAATTTGTGAACCAAAAGCTGATGATTAACTGAATCGAAAGCTTTTGAAAAATCGGTGTAAATGGTATCTACTTGAAGACCAGTGGAAACAGCCTCAGTAATAAACTTGTTGTATGACAGAAGATTAGTGACTGTTGATCTGCGCGGAAGAAACCCATGCTGAGAATCGTGAATAGTACTTTTAACGTGATTGTAAATATACTTATGAACTAAACCCTCAAAAATCTTGCTAAAAAGTGGCAAAAGAGATATTGGTCTATAGTTTGTGACATCGTTTCTAGCACCAGACTTAAAAATCGGAACAACATTCGCGATTTAAAGGCAGACGGAAAATAGCCAGCACTGAGAGACTTATTAAAAATAATGCAGAGCGGGACACTTAACTCATCTGTGCACTGTAATAAAATTGTGGGCGGAATTTTGTCTGGGCCGCATGCCTTACTACAATCGACCGTCTTCAGAGCCCTAGAAACTTCGTCAACTGTAAAGTGCAAATTACTAAAAGTGTCATTTTTGAAAACCTGACAGGATGGGACATCGGTAAGATCAGAATCTGCACAATATGTGCTCAAAAAATAACAACGGAACATATCCGTGATATCATCGATGGTCGAACATTGAGAATCGTTGTAGCATAAAGTTGAGGGGAAAGAAGAACATTTACGTTTGCATTTAACAAATGACCAAAAGCGTTTAGAATGATCGATAATCGACGCCTGAATGTTGTTGATAAACTCTGCATAAGTAGCACGCTGTAGATCTTTGAATTGGGCACGTAAACGAGAAAAGGTCAGGTAGTCAGAATGCTTGCCTGTACGTTTAAAACGGGAATGAGCTTTACTTTTCTCGCGCAGCAAGAGAATCATATCAGTCGTGTACCACTGTGGGTATTTACGTGAACGAATTCTGGAGATAGGAACGCTATCTTTGATTGCTGCGTACAGAAAATCATAGAAGATCTGCACGCAGTCTTCTACCTCGAATGATTGTATGATTGTAAGGTAATCCTGACAGGGGATTTTAATGGAAGAACAGGTACTGTAAATGACTATGTTGATTTGAATACCATTTATCTTCCGATTGATGATTCTATGAATAATGTTCAAGAAATATCACAAAGAGTTTCACAGGATACAGTAGTAAATAGTTATGGTTTACAATTGTTAGAATTTTGCTCAAGGGTAAACTTCAGGATTGTAAATGGAAGATTACACCAAGACAAGGATATTGGTAATTTTACTTACATTGCTAAAACTGGTACTTGTGTAAATGATTATGTTTTGACTACAGAAGATGTATTGCCTTGTTTTACAGATTTCAAGATAGGAAGTCGTATTGAATCAGATCACATGCCCCTTAATTTTACGTTAATACTTCAAGGTCATGTGGCTGATAATTATTATGATACACAATCTCAAAACTCTGATCCGTTATTAAGCTTGAAATGGAACTCCGAGAAAAAAGATCAATATCACAAGAATTTAAATTCAGACTCTGTTAGACAATTGTGCCGTACATTTTATGAAAATATTGCAAATAATAACTTAGAGGAGGCAACAGATGGAATTATCAATAGTGTATATGAATGTTGTAGTAACATGAGAGTAAAGACAAAACAGAACAAGGTACGCAAATCTAACCCCTGGTTTGATCAGGAATGCTCAAGAACTAAGAAAGAAGTTTATAGATTATCAACTTATTTTAGATACTCTAGAAGTCAAAAAAGTTTGGACAACTACATTGCAGTTAAAAAAGATTACCAAAAACTTCTAAGGAGTAAGAAACTACAGTATCAAAAACAGAAACGTGAAGAACTCGAAGAGCTTGCTAGAGAACCAAATTTCAAATTGTTTTGGCAAAGGTTGAAAGTTGGTTTTTCGGGTGTATCTGGTAAAATAAATAGAGATGACTGGTTTATGTATTTCAGTACACTGTTCAATCCAGAAGCTTTAAACTCGGAGGATAGAGAAAATATTTATTCATCTATTCAGGATTCGTTACATAATTTGGAGCTTGATGATGATGCAAATATAGACGTTGACTGTACAGAATTAAACTGTGCTATCTCCATGCTTGAAATAAAAAACAGTATTGCTAAATTAAAAAATAATAAAGCACCCGGATTGGATGGTATTGCATCAGAATTTTGGAAGTGTGCTCCCCAGGAGATATTTGATATGTTACATGTACTGTATAATGAAATTTTGTCTCGTGGTATCTTCCCCAAACAATGGGCAGTGGGACTAATTAGCCCTGTATACAAAAAGGGAAGCAAGAATTCACCGGAAAACTATCGAAGTATTATGCTTCTAAATGTTATTGGCAAAATTTATACAAATATCCTGACCGATAGACTATCTGGTTGGTTCAGCACTTATAGTGAGACGGTTGAACCTCAAAGTGGTTTTAGAAAACACAGAAGCACTTTAGATAATGTTTTCATATTACGCACGCTTATTGAAAAATATGTATTTCATCTAAAAAGTCGTTTATATTGCGCCTTCATAGATTTTGAGAAAGCGTTTGATAGAATACACCATTACTCATTATTTTATAAATTGATTAAGACGGGTATGAGAGGCAATTTTCTGTCTGCACTGTATTCTATGTATTCTCACGTTAAAGCAGCTGTTAAAACACCACATGGTATAACAGACTTTTTTCATATTAATGTTGGTGTACAGCAGGGTTCAGTTATTTCACCTATACTTTTCTGTTTCTACATAAATGATCTTGGGGAAGCATTTGCGCAGGGTACTGAAACTGTGGTATATTGTAATTTGTTAAAACTGTTTTATTCATTATATGCCGATGATCTCCTGTTATTCAGTTCTACTCCAATTGGTTTACAAAGTTCGCTTAACCGACTTGCTGATTATTGTAAAAAATGGAGACTTAAAGTTAATTTAAGCAAAACGAAAATCATTGTTTTTCGTAAAGCAGGGGGGCTGAAGAAAAGTGAGAAATGGTTTTGGGGAAATCAGAGAATTGAAGTTGTTTCAAAGTATAATTATTTGGGTATAGTTTTCTCTAGTTCTGGTACTTGGTTCCAGGCACAAAAATACATAGCCGATCAGGCAAGGAAAGCATTGTACAGTTTGCAAAATATTCTTTATAAATTAGATGGACTAAAACCAGACATTGCATTTAGGATCTTTGACTGTAAGATTCTTCCGATTCTCCTGTATGGAAGTGCTATTTGGGGAACTCATAATTGTACTGATGTTGAAAAAATTCATCATAAATTTTGTAAATTTATTTTGGGAGTTGGTATGAACACCACAAACACTGCCGTGAGGGGGGAGCTAGGGAGACGCCCTGTAAGAATATGTATCGACATACAAATATTGAGGTTCTGGTTTCGTTGTATCAGCGTTGATTGCCCACCCATTGTTAGAGATTGCTATGAATATCAGTATGACCGTGCTGAAAAGGGTTTCAACTGCTTAGCATTGTATATTAAAAATTTGCTATGTAGAAATGGCTTTGCAGAAGTTTGGTTAAGTCCTCATAGTGTAAACAACAATATTTTTCTTCACCAATTTAAACAGAGATGTCATGACATTTCCATACAAGAATGGTGTTCAGATATGAGTAATAGTTCGAAATTAATGACATACAGTAAGTTCAGACATAACTTTACCAGTGAATTGTATCTTTCTTGTATTTCAAATAGAATATATAGAAATGCCCTTTCTCGTTTTAGAGTATCATCACATTGTCTTCTTTAAGTTATTGAAAAGGGTAGAGAGAGTGGAATCCCTCGAGAAAAAAGATTATGTCCTTTTGGGTGTAATTGCATAGAGGATGAATATCATTTTGCAATGGTATGTCCAAAATATGAAGCTATTAGGAGAAGATTTATTAATAGATTTTATTATACACCTGTAAATGAATGGAAATTTTTGCTACTTATGCAATCAAAAAAACCAAAATGTACTGGAGAATCTTGGAAAATATCTCTTTTACTCATTTCGAAAGCGTGAAAGTCTTGTAACAAAATAGAATGTTGACAGAGAAGAAAATGTGCTTTCATTGTCACATAAGGCGACTGATACTGTTTCTTTCTGTTAAATTTTTGTTGTACATAAAGGCTGGTGGCCTAAAGTACTGAATAAAGTATATACATACATATACATATACATATACATACAAATTACTATTGTCTCAGTCCTAGTGTTGTACAATCCACGTATTAAAAGTGAAAATAAAGGCAATGGTATGAGCTAAAAGTATTTGAAACGACAGTAAATTATTAATGAAACAGTGAATATCACAGGATGAAAATACCCATTTATGGACATGAAAGTGAGCATAAATAAGTGCTTAAACCCTTTAATATGTATTCCAGCACATTTCAGTAATGAATATGCTTTGCTTACTTCGACAACGCATTTAATACTGGTTTATGATAGGCCTTGGGATGATACGAAAGTCAGCTTACAAGTGGTAGCCTATCGAAGCATCTTAAAGTCATCGTAGTGATATGATACATTCGTGTACGTTAAGGATTCTCCGTAACTGAATAGCAGAGGCTGTATTTTACTAGAAACATCTGGAAATTATATATTATTTTCGAGATACATGTTTTGACGTTTACGCACATATGCACATATGAAATGTTGTGTTTACGCATCTTTAAAACATATGACAGTATTCAATTCTACCGTGAGGGTTTCCTTGATCTGAATGCCTGCTTTTGACAGTCGACAACATTTCTTAAACATGTGCACTAATATTCCTGATGACGTCAGCTTTTCAGTATATTGATAATCTATAACATATTTACGCTAATGTAAATCCCGTGCTCGCACACATATTTCACACTTTTTCAAATAGCATAAGTGCGTTAAATACTACGTAAATTAGCAGCGTGCACATCCAATTGAACGTAATCTTCTTTCGTATTATATACTGTCGAGTCCACAGCCAGTTTCAGACGGGCAAAGGGCGAGCGATTATGATATATCATAGTAAAACTCCACGCTTATCAAGCACCAAATCGAAATGTTTTTTATTATTCTCACTCTGTTTCGTTTTACCACATTATACGAGAGAAGAGGAAACGTCTTCGGCAAGATAATCATACCATTCAGTTACACATTATTCATTGCGCATAGAGGTATACTCATCCTTTTTTTGTTTTAAAAAAGATAAATTTATTTCAACATGGTCGCAAATAAAGCAAATCTACATAACTGTGAATGCATTAAAATTACAATGTGTCTTGTCTGAAACAAAAAACAAACAAAAATTAATTAGCTCTCTGTTTACAAAGATCATCATATGAATGCATTCAAGATGCATTCTTCTCCTTCCAGTCTTACAAGGCTTGAAAACTTTGTGATAAAATCCTCAGTTTTGTTTATCATCTTATAAGTAAAATATAATGTGTTCATCCACGAGGACAGATAACAATTGCATAACATAGCATTGAAGGGAAACTTAATCCAATCAAGAGTAACTGAATTTCGAATATTCCACACTGTGTATTATACAAAGGAAGTAATACAATAAATAATGTCAGATATTGTGTTATTATCATTTTCGATTCCTGCAATGGCTAATCTTTTGAATCTTTTGAAGCGTACTCATCCTGTGACCGAATAGATCTGTAGTGCGCCGCCAGGTGCCACATTCATTATTTAGGACCGACATGCCAATTGCGTGATCGGTTGTCGGGAAAATACACCTTTTAAAACATTGTTAATGAGTTGAGCTTGCATGATGTAAAAACTATATCCGCATGTGATACTGTTAATCAATGTCATCGTAATGATTGGTAAGTTTCGCAGATCTATTTTGCGCGAACTTGTGCACAACGGGTAAAGACGTCGACATTATTACTTTGTGTTTTCGATATTATTGTTTGGCAGAGATGATGACAGCGCCCTCTATTGCGCTTTCCTATCCGTTTTGCACTTCACTTAGTCGTTGATTGTGATCAACTCTGTTACTCAATTCGGCTACGATTAGCTGAGCAATATTTACTGTCGAAATTTGTAGGTAATACTTAAATTATACTGGAGACTTCTTGGTGTGAAATCAAATGAGCGCCAGAAGCGATCATTAGTGGCACTGCTAGGCTAGAAAATTAAACTTCTTGCAAGAAACGTTTCGTAAATTAAGTGGTTAGATGAATTACTAAATATCGAAGTCAACATGACAATATGAGCTAGTGGTAAAGACTCTTTTTCAGCCCTCAATGGCTACGCCTCAGACCATTCAGACGTTACAAGGGCATATCGTCCGGCTGCTAGTCAGCCTTGGTTGTAGAAGCTAGTGTGAGGGCGTGTTACAACCGATAACGTAGTAACTAACCGATAACGTATCAAACCCGATAACGGAGTAAAAAATTACCGATAATGTAGTAAATCAGCCGATAACGTAGTAACGAACCGATAACGTAGTAAATTTTTTTAACCGATAACGTAGTAAAAATTTACCGATATCGTAGTAATTTTTCCTAACCGATAATGTATCAACAAATTTACCGATAACGTATAAAATCAACTGATAATGTATTGGATCAAGTGATTCATGGGAATAGATTCATAGGAACGATCAATCCGTTGATCAATCGATAGATCGACTGATTGATCGATCGATGTACTGATCTATCAATGGGTCGATATTTATATCGATTGAATGATTGAATGAATGCATCGATTGCTCGACTAATAGAACGATTGATAAATCTATATATGTATATATGTATATACATATATACACACATACATATATATTTGATGGATGGACCGACGGATAGATAAATAGAGAGATAGTGTAGAGTAAAGATTCCAATCAACTGATAATGCATCAAGTCAACAAATAAATTATCAATCGACCGATAAAGTATTAATAAATGGAAACTAACTGAATATAAATGAGTGTTGTATCTTTCGTTTTTTTTAATCAATCATGCAATTACACCTTCAGAGTCACATATACTGGGAGTATACTGTTTTCGTGATATTACTCAGACATCACGAATCGAATTTCATCAATTTGGGAAATGCGAACTAATTGATAAGTATTCCTGTAGCATGAATTAAAGATACAACACACATGTGAGTGTCTTTATCGACACACTTTCGAAGTTGGGAGGACTTGGAAAAAAGTTTTTATCATTACCGATTATAAAATTTCGTTACTTACAACGTCAGTATATCAAAATGACAATAAGCCTTTACAAAATAATCGCAATCATACCCATCCGTAACCCGATAACATTAGGTCAAAATTCGTAATGCACTCGTTATACGTAGACAAAAAAACAGCGCGGAACAGACAGTGAAGCACCCGTACACATTCATGTAACTCTCATTCTGGGACTGAATTACAGGTAAATCTGGACCCATTGCTCAATTGAATTCCTTATAATCAACATTCATCAATTTTGCAAGTTACTCCTGTAAGCTAGCCAAGTCAATAGATTTTGTAGACAGCATATTGCTTTTTTCTTTCCTTTTTATCCTTTCTGTCGTGATTCACGTCAAGTCACATATTATTTGAAGTAGGATTACAAAGACATCGCAAAATTATTGAGTAGTCGTACAGAGTATAGAGCTATAGAAAAAAGACGTTTAGGCCAAGAAAAATAAAAAGTTTGTTTCTCATCCTGCTGCGCGTCAATTGAGACCCGCCTCGTCAACCTTTTTTTCTGCTCACGAGGAAATAAAAATCAATACGCGACGATAGTGCATAATTCAGTGCTGTATAAAACAGAACTGTAAACAAAATAACTGACACTAACATTCCATTCAGAACTGTACACATATGTCACTGTTATATTAAGCTGACAAAACTGTGCATTGCTGCACTAAAAGCCAAACCGCAGAACTGTTGCTTTACAAAAGTACTAAAACAACACTGCTGTGCATTTATCTCTGCGTGCATTTCTATTTCGTTTTCTTGTTGGTTGAAGAGTAAAAAAAATGAGGAGAAAAAACCGCGTCACTGCATCATTTTTGCAATATGTCCAGGGTGAGAAACAAACTTATACTCGTAACAATTTACGCTAAACGGAAAAAATAAATAGAAGAAAAGAAAATTGAGTACGAGGCCATGTGATAAGATTGATCTAGAGATCTATCTATCCATCTATCTATAGAGCAATTTATCGAATCTATCGATCGATCTATCAATAAATTGATCTATTTTTCTATTGAATTAGTAGATCCTTCATTCTATCGATCGATCTGCCCATCAATTTATCTATAGATCGGTCGATCGACCGACCGTCTATCAGACATCGATAGAAAGATAGATCTATCGATCTATCGATTGAGTGATTGATTTATGTATCGATATATTTATCGACCTATTTATATAATTATGTATGTATGTATGTATGTATGTATGTATGTATGTATGTATGTATTTATGTATTTTTTGTATGTATCTATATCTATCTAATATATTTCTATCTACAAATCGATCGATCTATCGCTCCCCATGAATCACTGAATCAGATATTATCAGTTAATTGATACCTTATTGGTTGTTTTGATGCGGTATTGGTTGACTTATCTATGTTATCAGCTGATTTAATCCGTTATTGGTTCATTGATACGTTATCGGTAAATTTGTTGATACGTTATCGGTTAGGAAAAATTACTACGTTATCGGTAAATTTTTACTACGTTATCGGTTAGAAAAATTTACTACGTTATCGGTTCGTCACTACGTTATCAGTTGATTTACTACGTTATTGGTAAATTTTTACTACGTTATCGGGTTTGATACATTATCGGTTAGTTACTACGTTATCGGTTGTAACAGGGCGTGTTGTAGGAGATATCGATGTCATTGAGCGAAGCCGACGAAAGGCTGCAGATATAGTCTAGGGCGCGTACACAATGAGAACATTTAACAGCGGTTTTATTCTCAACCATCGCATTATGTCTGAACAACAAGATTGGACCAGAGACATTTAGAATTCGTGATTCGCGGACAGAAGACAATAAAACAAAAGTACTATACATATATTACCTGATTGGGAGGGTGCTTCAAAAGAAAGATTTTATCATGTATTAAATGCTAGGGTAAACCTGTTGAGCACGAGGCTGTTACATACAAGATTGACATGTGATAATTTATTATTTTCTATGAGTTGGCTGTATTACGGTCACTGGCATCGGAAAACTAGCATTTTAAAAGTAAACTGTTTGACCTTACAAAAGAGAGTGCCGAGCCGCTATCTTAATTTCAGCATCATTATTATCAGCTGGGCACATATATTTGTATAGAGATGTATGCGTGATACACGAGCATGTTACTAAAAGAGTCTACATCAATCTTGTCTTGCCCTTAATAGCTTTAAAAATATACTTATGTTTTTACGACTTTATGATAAGTGAACAAATTTTCCATGGAACTGCTGCTTGAACCTATTTATTTCCCTGTAAAATTACGAAGAACACGATTGGAACTAATTTGGAATAATTGGATGGTGAAGTCATGTCGATTTAATCTACAAATGTTATCTCATCTGCTTTTCTTTTTATATTACACACTTGTTTTCATGAGTAATTTAAGATATTGTAAAATTCAACAATATTGCACCTACCACTTTCGTGAAATTTGCAAAATATGAAAATCTAATTATCCCAACTTAGTTCCAATTGTGTTAAAGTCCAAAGTTAGTGATTGAAAGTCACTATTGACTACAAAAATTGCGTTTTTCATTCACATATTGGATCTTCCTATTTTTCAAATTTCTCAAAATTGTTAGGTGTCATATAGCTTAATGTTGCAATATTACATATTACCCTTAAAAACAAGTGTGTAACTTAAATAGAACGTTAGATGAGGTTATAGTTGAAGTTTAAATTGACATTACCCTACCATCCAATTATCTCAAATTAGTTCCAATCGTGTTTACAACATAAATATCCATCTACCTTGAACAATTATCAAAACATGTGAACATGTCCTTCGAGTTGTCGGCTGAATATTCTGGATTATGATATACCAATATGTCACTTGTTCGTCACTTATTTGTTAACTCTGCCTGACATGGAGGTTGTAGGTCAAGTCCAATTCAGACATATCCCGTATCTTGTCCTTCGGCAACAGTTATTTTCTGGATTACCAATTACCAATCAAAGATACCAATTTTAGCTTATCTTCTTATAATACATCAATCAAAGTTTCAGCAAATACTACCTGACTATTCTCCCTTATATTTATGATATTAAATGACGTCGGAACTAAACAGGAGCAGAATGCTACTTTTTCAAAAAACGCTGCATTGACCTCTTAAACCTAGCAAGTTCCAGGAGACTTCGCCGTTCCTATGAGCATACACAGACACTGCGAAAGGAAAACATGGTGTATTTATCTGACACAAACAATAGAGATCAATTAAAGAGACCTTCGGTAATTGCTCCCCTAGAAGTTGAGATAAAAACAATTAGAGTGGTCTGAAGCAGACTCACTCTGACTTTGGTTATGATGATAGTATTACTGTAATTTGTCAGAGTGTCTGTCTGAAGCAGACTCACTCAGACTTTAGTTATGATGATTGTATTACTGTATTTGTCAGAGTGTCTGTCTGAAGCAGACTCACTCAGACCTTGGTTATGATGTTAGTATCACTGTGTTTGTCAATCTCGTTGCACTTTGCTAACATGGCCAAAGAACTTGTGTAGTTCCCATTAACACTTTCACTGCGTAATTAATTTTTATACGTCCATTCCTGTGTGTAGTTTTCTATGGCCATATGGCCTTATAAATATTGGTTTACATGCATGAGCTGTATCTTTGTAATTATAAGAGTTTTCGGGACAATTTTTTCAGTGAGTATTGCAATATGACAGAGCATCATAAAAATGAACAAAAGGTCATGTGACACACCTAGAAGGCCATGTGATCATGGCGGCCATATTGGATTTTAACCAAAAAAGAAATGTTGCATGTTTTATTATTTCAACATATAAATGTATTTTTGTCAGTGTAACACTTTAAAAATTACTACTTACGTTTTATTAACTCACATTCAGTAGGGGGAACACCTACTCTAAAACATATTCCACATAAATGAGGTTAATATGCATATTTATTACAAGTTCATCTTCGAACAACAGGTAACATCTGACATTCAAATGAGAGCGATAAGCTTATATACTGGTAGCTAGTCTGATGTGTAATTGTCATTGATAGATTGATGTTGTACAACATCCTCAGGATACCCCATTAACGTTTGTGACGTCGGTCACCGACCCTTTGTTGCATTTTTCTCTCAGCATGCTCAGCTGGCCTACCTTCCTGTCTTGCTTGCAATCTCTGTCTTTGCTCAACTGGTTCGGGAACATATTCAAGTTTGGTAATTTGAAATTGGACTTCCGCTATCTCCGTGGAGTTCAGTTTCATGATCAGTGACAATTCCACTATTAGTGTCCAGTAAAACATGCTCAAGGGCTTAGTCGTTGTTAAACTGTGCCCGTGTCGCCATTTTTAAATACTTTCTGACAGAAAAACAACAACTGATCACACGATCCTTACAAATTACGGCGAGAAATGACCGAGTATGGCGGCATTTTTTTACAAATTTGGCGTGCATGCTCATTTAGGTTTGACCTCTTCCTCGTACGCCAAGCTAGGCTTGAGGAAATAGTCAATAAACATGATGTAGATCAGACAAAGCCAACGTATATCTAACGCATATAAACGCGTACGTTCTTGGCGGGATTGCTGTTAAAGTTAACATAGTGCAATATAATTTGCAAAGCAAACAGAGACCTTAAACTTAATTCAAGAATGTTTGAAAATATCATTTTCAACCAGATTTTTTCTACAATTTGAACCACTTTCTGAAAATGAATGACATATTTGTACTTACATCTGTTAGGTTTCCAGGAAAGTAAGCTAAAGTTCTTTATGATATCAAATTTATCTGACGACCGAGGAAGGGGTCTCGGAATGTTTTGGTCAAATGCTTATCAAACTCCAATGACTCGTAATGACTACTCCTGTAATTTTTCCTGCCTTTTTTGCTCACGTGTTCACACATGTGGGCTAATGTTATAGCGATGTCTCACTGTCTGTCCTGTGTGTGTCTGTGTGTGTGTCTGTCTCTCTATCTGTTTACACGATAACTCAAAAACGCCTGGAGAGATTCAAGTCAGATTTGGTAGACAGGTACCATATGCTACTTGCTAGAACTGATTAGATTTTGGTTAGTGTGGCTTGCATATTAATGAAGGTATGCATATGACGGTTTCCCTATGGAGACAGTAATGACAATGTCTACATATATCAAGAAATACTGCACAAAATTTCATTAAACTTTTCGTAGATGACAAACTCAGAACATTATGATTGTACTGTGAGTGTCATGTCAATTATCTGCTCATTTGCATATTTAATGAACTTTTGTATTTAGTGACATTAGTCTGAAATGCCTGCACCTATTTTAATGATACATGCTACAAATACTGATCTGATATCTAATTGTATTGTCAAGCATTGGGCAGTGTCAAGTTAATGAATAGCTCATTTGCTTATTTTATGAAGTTTTCTAATAAGTCATATAACTCCGAAATAACTGCACCCAATATGATAAAATCTGGTGCAGATACT